>NC_050466.1:10749051-11049051 GCF_903995425.1 Onychomys torridus | reverse complement strand
AATGAATTCCAAAGACACCCTACTAAACAAGGCATTTTACATTTACTTAAAATGAAATGGAAAATCACTGAAGAGTTTTGACTGGAAGTATAATGTGATCTGACACAAATTCCTAAGACACCCATGGCTTCTGGCCACTGTGAGGAGGACACACTGTAAAAGGCAACATTAAAGAGTTTCAAGAATAAGTGAAGATATCCTGCACAAGGGAGGTATAGAGGAGTGGTCAGATTCTAATCTGAGATGTACTAAAGTAAGTTTTTCAGTGTCTTTGTTGTAATGTAGAAATGCTACAGAAAATATGAGTTAATATATAAGCATTGTTAATTTGGAGTCATCTTTACTCAATAGTTCATACTAAGGACTCACATCCAAGAACAAGATCAGGAGACAGCATGGTAAACCTTTCATATTGGATGAAACCACCAAAGGGATGAGGAAAGACATGGAAGAGAGAAGAGACTCCAGAACAAGAACACTCCAAAAACAAGCTTCTGGCGGAAGAATGAACCCCCACAAAAAAAAAAAAAAAAAAAAAAAAAAAAAAAAAAAAAAAAAAAAAAAACACTAAAAAGGAGCAAGTAATAAGGATGGAGTACAGTGTTCTCAAGACCACATTTTAAAAAAATGTAATGAGCCACCGTTGCTAGTGGTTCAAGGCTGATGAAGGCTGAGAACCAACAGCAACATCAGCTATGTGGAAAATAATGGCATATTGACAAGGATGAAATCATTGGAATAAAGGAAGGATTTTCAACTGACTTTGTTTTCTTTTTTTCTTTGTAGAAACTTACATCTATCCTTGGACTAGAGCTGTAGCTCATTGGTAGGGCACTTACCTAATATGCCTATATCCACAGAGGGAAAACATATTCCCACAGAAAACTTGTTCAATCCAAAGTGGTACAGTCAGAATTAACAGCCATTGTTTCTTTTTTCTTGAGAAGCTCTGTGCTTTCCCATGCAAAGGATAGAATGTTTCATTAGCAGGCTAGAGACATTAATGGAGTTCTTAGCTATGTACATCATAGAGATCAGCTTTGTAAAATAGACCCAGTTGCATCCAATTTATGCTTATCATAAGCACAAACCAAACAGGAAATGAACCTCAACTAACCCACGCAATAAACAAAACTATTTATTAGCACTTATCTGCTCTTTTCTGAAGAGAAATGGAGGAGGAACAGATTAGGGGGAGAGGAGAGATGGGGAGAGACTGGGAAGAGAGGCTTCAGTTGAGATATAATATATGAGAGAAGAATTTAAAAAAGAACTCTGATTATTATCAGTCATTGAGCCACATATACTGGAACAAACTGCACATATCTAGTTGATGAGAGGCCAATGTTTTAGCTCCACTTCTCTCTCCACTCCTTGTGTCCTTCTGTTGTCCTATGCTACACACCTTTGACCTATTTAGTTCCCAAATACGTCAGGCAGTCACCATCCTCCCTCACACTCTGTGTTTTTAAATTGACTGCTTCTGTGCTCAGAATACCTCCTGAACTACTACACCACTTGAAATCTTATCCGAACTTACAAGCCCAACTTGAAAACTCACTCATTCTAGTTGGATTTGCATTGCTATGATAAAACATTGACTAAAACCAACTTGGAAAGGAAAAGCATTTATTTAGCTTATAAGTTGTGGTCAGTCATCCTGGGAAGCCAGGGAAAAACTCAAGGCAGGAGCTTGAATCACAATGCAATGAAAGAACAGTGCTCATTAGCTTGCTCTTCTAGCTCCTCTTCAGCAAATTTTTTTATGCAAAATCCATCTGTATAGAGATGGCACTGTCTGCAGTGGGCTAGGATCTCCTACATCACATAATAATAAGGAAAATACCTCACAGATATGATCAGAAAGCTAATTAATGGAGGCAATTACTCTGGTGTTTCATCTCATGTGTCAAGTGGACAACCAAGATCACCCATCACAACATTCTTCTGCAAATCTTATCCTCATTTTCCTCTCCTTTATGTTTTCTTAACATACTGCATGTCTGTTACAGACAGATGCTATATGTGAACACTTGCTTCTTCAACTAAGGCCGCAGTATTTCTCAGTCTGCTTTAGTATATTTATAGTTTATATTTTCGGTCCCTGAATAAATATTGTCAATGTTTCCATGGCTTTCAAATGATGCCAAGGTTTGGTAATGATACGATATGATATGATCACACTATTGATTAGTATTTTTTATTATATTTGTGTTTTAATTTTACATATCAGCCATGGGTATCCCTGTCCTCCCCACTCCCGCCCCCGCCCCCACCTTCCCTCCAGACCCTCCCCTCCATTCCCATCTCCTCCAGGGCCAAGACTCCCCTGGGGATTCAGCTCAACCTGGTAGATTCAGAACAGGCAGGACCAGTCCCCTCCTTCCAGGCTGAGTAAAGTGTCCCTGTATAAGCCCAAGGTTCCAAACAGCCAGCTCATGCACTAAGGACAGGTCCTGGTCTCACTGCCTGAGTGCCTACCAAACAATTCAAACTCTTCGATTGCCTCACTTATCCAGAAGGCCTGATCCAGTTGGGGGCTCCTCAGCTTTTGGTTCATAATTCATGTGTTTCCATTGGTTTGGCTATTTGTCCCTGTGTTTTTCCAATCTTGGTCTCAACAATTCACACTCTTATAGTCCCTCCTCTTTCTTGAGAATTGGACTCCTGGAGCTGCACCTGGGGCTTGGCCTAAGATCTCTGCATCTGCTTCCATCAGTCATTGGATGAGAGTTCCAGCATGACAGTTAGGGTGTTTGGCCATCTGATCAGCAGACTAGGTCAGATCAGGCCTCCTCTCGACCATTGCCAGTAGTCTACAGTGGATGTACAATTGTGGATTTCTGGGGACCTCTCTAGCACTTTGGTTCTTCCTGTTCTCATATGGTCTTTATTTACCATGTTCTGTTATTCCTTGTTCTCCCTTTCTGTTTTTGATCCAGCTGGGATAACCTGCTCCCCTAAGCTCTCTTTCCCTCAAACCTTGCCCTTCATTACTCCAACTGTCCTCCAGGTTGTTCATGTAGATCTCATCCATTGCTCTGTCACTGGGCGATCCCTGTGTCTTTCTTAGGGTCCGGTTTTTTAGGTAGCCTCCCTGGAGTTGTGAAGGAGTCTAGTCCTCTTTGTTTTACTTCTAGTATCCTACTATGAGTACATGCCATGTTTGTCTTTCAGAGTCTGGGATACCTCACTCAGGATGATTTTTTCTAGATCCATCCATTTGCCTGCAAACCTCGTGATGTCATTGTTTTTCTCTGCTAACTAGTACTCCATTGTGTATATGTACCATATTTTCTTTATCCATTCTTCAGCTGAAGGGCATCTAGGCTGTTTCCAGGTTTGGCTATAACAAACAATGCTGATATGAACATAGATAAGCAAACGCCCTTGTGGTATGATTGAGCATTCCTTGGGTATATGCCAAAGAGTGGTATAGCTGGGTCTTGGGGGAGATGGATTCCCAATTTTCTGAGGAAGCACCATACTGATTTCCAAAGTGGCTGAACAAGCTTGCATTCCCACCAGCAGTGTAAGAGAGTTCCCCCTGCTCCACATCCTCTCCAGCATAAGCTGTCTTCTGTGTTTTTGATCTTAGCCACTCTGAAAGGTGTAAGGTGGTATCTCAGAGTCATTTTGATTTGCATTTCCCAGATAATTAGGGATGTTGAGCAATTCCTTAAATGTCTTTCAGCCATTTGAACTTCCTCTGTTGAGAATTCTTTGTTTAGTTCTATAGCCCATTTCTTAACTGGACTGTTGGGCATTTTGATATCTAATTTCTTGAGTTCTTTATGTATTCTGGATATCAGCCCTCTGTCAGATGTGGGGTTGGTGAAGACCTTTCCCATTCTGTAGGCTGTCACTTTGTCTTGTTGACCGTGTCCTTTGCTCTACAAAAGCTTCTCAGTTTCAACAGGTCCCATTGATTGATTGTTTCTCTCAGTGTCTGTGCTACTGTTATATTTAGAAAGTGATCTCTGGTGGCAATGCATTCAAGATTACATCCTATTTTTTCTACTATCAGGTTCAGAGTAACTGTGTTTAGGTTGAGGTCTTTGATCCACTTGCACTTAAGTTTTGTGCACAGTGAGAGATATGGATCTATTTGCAGCATTCTACGCATTGACATCCAGTTATGGCAGCACCATATGTTGAAGATGCTTTCTTTTTTCCATTGTACATTTTTGGTTTGTTAAAAATTATATGCTCATAGGTGTGCGGGTTAATGTCAGGATCTTCAATTTGATTCCATTGGTCCACATGTCGGTTTTTATGCCAGTACCAAGCTGTTTTTATTATAGTAGATCCATAGTAGAGCTTGAGAGGTTGTTTTATTGTACAGGATACTTTTGGCTATCCTGGGTTTTTTGTTTTTCCATATGAAGTTGAGTATTATTCTTTCCAGATCTGTGAAGAATTGTGTTGGTAATTTGATGGGGATTGCGTTGAATCTGTAGATTGCTTTTGGTAAGATCGCCATTTTTACTATGTTAATCCTGCCTATCCATGAGCATGGGTGATCTTTCCATTTTCTGACATCTACTTCAACTTCTTTTTTCAGGGACTTAAAGTTCTTGTCATATAGGTCCTTCACATGCTTAGTTAGAGTAACCCCAAGGTATTTTATGTCATTTGTGGCTATTGTAAAGGGTAATGTATCTCTGATTTCCTTCTCAGCCTGTTTGTCTATTGCATATAGGAGGACTACTGAATTTTTTTAGTTAATCTTGTATTCTGCTATGTTGCTGGAGGTGTTTATAAGCTGTATCAGTTCCTTGGTTGAATTTTTGGGGTCACTCATGTATACTATCATGTCATCTGCAAATAGGGACAGCTTGACTTCTTCCTTTCCAATTTATATCCCCTTAATCTCCTTATGTTGTCTTATAGCTCTGGCTAGAACTTTAAGTACTGTATTGAATAACTATGGGGAGAGGGGACAGCCTTGCCTTGTTCCTGATTTTAGTGGTATTGCTTTGAGTTTCTCTCCATTTAAGTTAATGTTGACTGTTGGCTTGCTGTAGATTGCCTTTATTATGTTTAGGTATGTTCCCTGTATTCCTATCACTTGAAGAAGGGGTGTTGGATTTTGTCAAATACCTTTTCTGTCTCTAGTGAGATGATCATGTGGTTTTTTTCTTTGAGTTTGTTTATATGGTGTATTACATTGACGGACTTTCGTATGTTGAACCACCCTTGCATCCCTGGGATGAAGCCTACTTGATCATGGTGGATAATTGTTTTGATGTGTTCTTGGAGTCTGTTTGCCAGTATTTTATTGACTATTTTTGCATCAGTGTTCATGAGGGAGATTGGTCTGTAGTTCTCTTTCTTTGTTGCATCTTTGTTTGGTTTAGGAATCAGGGTAATTGTAGCCTTATAGAAGGAGTTTGGTAATATTCCTTCTGCTTGTGTTGTGTGGAACAATTTAAAGAGTATTGGAAGTAAGTCTTCTTTGAAGATCTGGTAGAATTCTGCACTAAAACCATCCATTTCCGGGAATTTTTTGGTTGGGAGACTTTTAATGACTGATTCTATTTCCTTAGGGGTTATTGGACTATTTAAATGGTTTATCTGGTCTTGATTTAACATAGGTACATGGTACCTATCCAGAAAAGTATTCATTTCTTTTATATTTTCCAGTTTTGTGGAGTAGAGGTTTTTGAAGTATGACCTGATGATTCTCTGGATTTCCTCATTGTCTGTTGTTATGTCCCCCTTTTCATTTCTGATTTTGTTAATTTGGATGCTCACTTGTCTTTTGGTTAGTTTGGATAAGGGCTTGTCTATTTTGTTGATTTTCTCAAAGAACCAACTCTTTGTTTCATTAATTTTTTTGTATTGTTCTCTTCATTTCTATTTTATTGATTTCAGGTCTCAATTTGATAATTTCACGGCATCTGTACTTCCTGGGAGACTTTGCTTCTTCTTGTTCTAGAGCTTTCAGGTGTGCCATCAAGTCACTAGTGTGAGATTTCTCCAACTTCTTTATGTGGGCATTCAGTGCTATGAATTTCCCTCTTAGCATTGCTTTCTTAGTGTCCCATAAGTTTGGGTTTGTGGTGTATTCATTTTCATTGATCTCTGGAAAGTCTTTAATTTCTTTATTTCTTCTTTAACTCATTGGTGATTCAGTTGAGCATTATTTAGTTTCCATGAGATTGTAGGTTTTCTGTAGTTTTTTGTTTTTGTTGTTGTTGAAATCTAACTTTAAACCATGGTGGTCTGATAGAACACAGGAGATTATTCCAATTGTTTTGTATCTGTTGAGATTTGCTTTGTAGCCAAGTATGTGGTTGATTTTAGAGAAGGTTCCATGTGCTCCTGAGAAGAAGGTATATTCTTTTTTGTTTGAGTGGAATGTTCTGTAGTTACCAATTAAGTCCATTTGAGTTATAACATCAGTTAAGTCCATTATTTCTCTGTTAAGTTTCAATTTGGCCGATCTGTCCAGAGGTGAAAGTGGGGTGTTGAAGTCTCCCACTATTAATGTGTGGGGTTTTATATGTGATTTAAGCTTTAGTAATGTTTCTTTTACATATGTGGGTGCCCTTGTGTTTGAGTCATAATTGTTCAGAATTGAAACTTCATCTTGCTGGGTTTTTTTCCTGTGATGAGTGTGTAATGTCCTTTATCATCTCTTTTGATTGATTTTAGTTTGAAGTCTATTTTGCTGGATATTAGGATAGCTATTCCAGCTTCTTAAGACCATTTGATTGGAAAGTCTTTTCCCAGCTGTTTATTCTTAGGTAGTGTCTATCCTTGAATTTGAGGTGTGTTTCTTGTATTCAGCAGAAAGGTGGGTCCTGTTTTCATATCCTTTCCGTTAGTCTGTGTCTTTTTATAGGTGAATTAAGTCCATCGATATTAAGGGATATTAATGACCAGTGATTGTTCATTCCTGTTGTTATTTTTATTTTTTGGTGGTAGTGTGTCTGTACTTCTCTTCTTTGGGGTTTACTGCTGTGCTGTTATCTATTGCCTGTGTTTTCAAGGGTGTATCCTACTTCCTTAGGTTTGAACTTTCCTGCTAGTGCTTTCTGTAGGGCTGGGTTTTTGGATATGTATTGTTTAAATCTGGTTTTGTCTTGGAAGATCTTGTTCACTCCATCTATGATGATTGAAAGTTTTGCTGGGTATATTAGTCTAGGCTGGCATCCATGGTCTTTTAGTGTCTGCATTACATCTGTCCAGGTCCTTCTGGCTTTCAAAGTCTCCATTGAGAAATCGGGTGTTATTCTGATGGGTTTACCTTTATGTCACTTGGTCTTTTTCCTTTGGTGCTCTTAATATTCTTACTTTATTCTGTACCTTTAGTTGTTTAATTATTATGTGGCAAGGGGATTTTTTGGCGGGGTCTAGTCTGTTTGGTGTTCTATAGGCTTCTTGTATCTTCATAGGCATTTCCTTGTTTAAGTTGAGAAGGTTTTCTTCTATGATCTTGTTAAATATATTTTCTGTGCCTTTGAGTTGGTATTCCCCTTCCTCTATCCCTATTATTCATAGGTTTGGTCTTTTCATGGTGTCCCAATTTCTTGGACATTTTGGGTCATGATGTTTTTGGCTTTAGTGTTTTCTTTGACTGATGAATCTATTTCTTCTACTGTATCTTCAACACCCGAGATCCTCTCTTCCATCTCTTGCATTCTGTTGGTTATACTTGCATCTGAAGTTCCTGTTCATTTACTCAAATTTTCTATTTCCAGCATTCCCTCTGCTTGTGTCTTCATTTTTTCTATTTCCCTTTTCAGGCCTTGGACTATTTCCCTCATCTCTTTCATTGCTTTTTCATTAGTTTCTTTGTGGCACTTATTGTTTTCTTCTGCTTTATTTGTCCTTTCCTCTAGTTTTTTATAGTGTTCTTCCCATTTTTTGTTTGTCTGTTCCTCCACTTCATTTTTGATTTCTTCTATATAAGGCTCTAGCCTCTTCTTGAGGTTATTTATAAGGTTGTTTTCTTTTGCTTCTTCTTTTCTGTGATGTTCAGGTCTAGCTGTTGGAGGAGGGCTAGGTTCTGGTGATGCTGTATTGCTCTTTATTTTGTTGTATGTACTTCTGCCTTGATGTCTGCCCATCTCCTTATGGATTCGTTCTTGGTCTTATCAGTGCTTTTGGTCTAGACAGAGCTGACAGATTTAGGGAGCCTCTCTCTGGTCCAGATGGAAGCTCTGGACCAGATGGGAGCACTGGTCCAGATGGGAGTGCTGGCCAGATAGGAGCTGGGGCCTGGTCTCTGAGTCTCAGGAAATCGTTGCCTCTCCATATCTTGTCCAGATGGGAGCTCCTCTTATCCAGATGGGAGTTCTGGGGAAAGATGGAAGCTCTGCTCCAGATAGGAGTTCTGGAGCTGATGGTAGCTGGGGACTGGTCTTTGACTCTCAGGAAGTGGCTGGGATCTCCTTATCCTGTCCAGATGGGAGCTCGGGCAGGATGGGAGCTGGGGGTTCGTCTCTGAGTCTCAGGATATGGCTGGGGTCTCAGGCAGATGGGTGTGGGGGCAGGGTGTGGAGATTGGAGGGTCTGCCTGCAGTATTGGAGAAGGGGGATCATCGCACAGTGCTGGCCGAATGTCCAGAAACTGGGGCCAAGTTGGGAAGGTCTTCCTGGGATGGTTGGTGCCCAGTGGCCTCTCTGACTATAACCCCAGGCATTCACCTCTGGTCCAGATGGGAGTTCTGGGGCAGTAGGAAGCTGGGAGCTGGTTTCTCAGTCTCCAGAAGTGGCTGTGGTCTCTGGCAGATTGGTGTGGGGGCAGGGCGTGCAGGTTGTAGGGTCCACTGGAAGGTCTCTGAGAGGAGGAACCTTCCTGGTGGTGATGAGGGGTCCTGCCCTATGGCCAGAACCTGGGGTCAAGTTGGGCAGGTCTTCACCAGAATGGCTGGTGCCCAGGGCTGGGACCTAGGTGCTGGCCTCTCTGGGTGTGGCCCCAGGCACTCACCTCTAGTCCAAATGAGGTTCTGGGGCAGATGGGAGGTGGGGGCTGGTCTTTGAATCTCAGGAAGTGGCTGGGATCTCATCTTGTCCAGATGGGAGCTGGGGGCTGGTCTCTGAGTCAGGAAGTGGCTGGGGTCTCGGGCAGATGGGTGTGGAGGCAGGGTGTGGAGATTGCAGGGTCTGTGTGCAGTCTTGGAAAAGGGGAGCCTTCCTGCCAGGCCTGCTGAATGGCCAGAAACTGGGGCCAAGATGGGCCAGTCTTCCCTGGATGGCTGGTGCTCAGGGGTGGAACCTAGTGGTGGGGGCCTCTCTGACTATAACCCCAGGCACTCACCTCTGGTCCAGATGGGAGTTCCCTGATTAGTATTTTGATAGCCAAATCTAAGTCCCTTTATCCATGTAATTTCCATAGTACCTCACATCTCCACATACAGAATGGTTGGTTAATAATTATGCAATGGTAAGTTACAAAACTAAGTACTTCTTTTGAGAAGTGTGTGGTTTATTTTTGTTCTCTTGTCAAAAAAGAACAGACAGTGGACCCAAGGCAGGAAGAACCACCCTTTAACATCTTACCTGCTGCAGCCCATAGATGGGAATTATTGGAGCCCCAGGCCAGACTTACAGACTCAGAAACTTCATTTTAACTGTGGGCATTTTTGTTGGTTGCTTGGTTGGTTGATTGGTTAGTTTGTTGTTGGTTTTTTTGTTTTTAGAAATAGGGAACAACATGAAGAACACATGCAGAGATCCCTGAAATATTGTATTAACTAAATGGAAGGTGGGCTTCCTCTGGTTGGAAGGGTGCCCTTGGATCAGGAGTCATGTCAAGGATTTCTGTTCCAATGGGTCCCTTATAAGTTCCCACAATAGTGTCTGACACCATCCTTTTTATATTCACAGATGTTTATAGGCAAGAAACTTTGCTTCTCTATTTTACCATCTGAAGATGAGGAAGCTAGGTCAAGGTCATCTCACAGGGACCTTCTAACTCTCACATCTGAGGTGACCCAGACACAGTTCTAAATGAATAGAGATAACATCAGTATAACATCAGTATTTCTGCTTTCAACCTCTGGGACAAGACCCCATGAACATGGCTGGATTGATTAAAGTACCAATTCAAAGGACCTGAAATTCTTTGAAACTGTTGTAATACAAATGTTCAATTTTGGAAAAACAGTTGACTCCCTGAAAATACCTAAATATGCCTGGTACAAGCCCTTATTAAACATGTTCTTCAGTGTGAGTGAACATAAGATCACTTGTTAAAATAGTTAATTATACAAACTTATGCAATAAACTGTGATATTTTCATCCATGTGTTTAAAAATGCCATTAAGAGCTGAACAAGGGGGCACATACTTTTAATCTCAGCATTCAAGAGGAAGAGACAGGAGGGTCCAGAATTCAAGGTCATCCTCAACAACATAGTGAGTTTGAGACTAGACTAGACTACATGGGACCCTCAATTAATGACAAATTAAAATCAAGGTTCTGATGACTAGGTATGGGCTGGGATTTCCAGGATGTCCATTTCTAATGATCTCTCAGGCAAGGTGTATGCTGCTGGGTCAGGCACACTCTTGGGGAAAATCTCAGTTATTATATCTCTACCCACCCAAAGATAATATCTATGGGAAAACAAAGATTCTTTAAAGAGAAAAGCAAGTGTACACAGATATCCAAGATGAAGGACTACAATGCACAGGTTTTAGGTTATGCTTAGTTTAATATTATGTCTGGTTTTCTTTCTGGAGTTATCCTCTTGTTTCCTAGATACCCTGTACCCAACTAGGAGAGGATGCTTTGTTCATAGGCATCTTCTTTTCTTCCCCTTAGCTTTGTGAGTTACTCATAGGTCTCATTAGTCCTCAAAACATGTCCCAATTTAGCTTCAGCTGCAAATTTAATTAATGCTCTGTGTAATCCTTCTGCAGAGCACTGAGGATGACACTAATTAAAGGCAGAGACAAACTCAGTCTGCCTATTGCTTCTGCACTGTCTGCCATTACTGGCTTGTATTCTTGGCAGTTCTTAGCTAATTTCAAACTCCAAATAAAATTCTACTTGCATAAGATGAAATTTTGCAATTTTTCATTCTTTACATCCACAAAACATCCAAGGTTTATGAGACTGTACCCTAATTTATCCCCAAGGTACTTGTGCTAGTAATGCTTTACTGTTTATTCTGGTTACTTAGCAAGCCCCTAATGTAAATATTTGTCAATCAAATGAGCAATCCATAGAAACATCCACATGTTTTGCCCACCACTGAAATGTAGCCATGTCTTCCACAACCACAGCCACACTCAGGCTTGTTACCCCAAGCCCTAGTGCCTAAGATCCTCTTAAAAGCTAATCTAGGTAGTTAGTGGACTCCAAAATAGAAGTACATTGAATATGATGCAGTATAATGATATATATTTTTCCCCCCATAGGACACATTTTATTTTCTGTCCCACTTTTTTTTAATTTAAAAAAATTTTTCATTCATTTTACATACCAACCACAGATCCACCTTTAATCCCTCCTCCTGCTCTCCCCCACCAAATAACCCCAGCCCACCCCTCATCCCATCCTCTAAAAGGGTAAGTTCTCCCATGGGGAGACAGCAAAGCCTGGTACATTCAGTTGAGGCAGGAGTCAGCCACCCTGTCCCCTGCATCAAGGGTGAGCAAAGTATCCCACCATAGGTAATGGGATCCAGAAAGCCAGCTCATGTACCAGGGATAGATCCTGATTTCACTGCCAGGGGCCCCTCAAACAGACCCAGCTACACAACCATATCCCATATGCACAGGGTCTACTCTGGTCCCATGCAGGTTCCACAGCTGTCAGTCTAAAGTTCTTGAGTTCCTTTGAGCTTGGTTCAATTGTCTCTTTAGATTTCCTCATCCATATCTTGACCCCTCTTGCTCATAGAATCCCTCTTCCCTTTCTTCAACTGGACTCCTGGAGCTTGACCTGGTTCTTGGTTGTAGATCTCTCAGTTACTGGATGAAGGCTCTATGATGACAGTTAAGGTATTCACCAATCAGATTACCAGAGTAGGCCAGTTCAGGCACCCTCTCTAGTATTGCTAGTAGTCTAATCTGGGGTCATCCTTGTGGATTTCTGGGAATTTCCTTGGTACCAGGTTTCTTCCTTTCCCCATAATGTCTCCCTCTATCAAGATATCTCTTTCATTCCTCTCCCACTCCATTCCTTCCCCAGCTTGACCATCCTGTTTCCTTATGTTCTCATCTCCTATCCTCTACTCTCTGTTATCCCCCATCCCCAGTTAACTCATGGAGATCTCATCTGTCTCCCCTTCCCAAGGTGATCCCTACATCCCTCTTAGTGTCCTCCTTGTTTCCTAGCTTCTCTGGAGCTGTGGGTTGTAGTTTGATTATCCTTTGCTTTATATCTAGTATTCACTTATGAATGAGAACATACCATATTCATCTTTCTGAGTCTGGGTTACCTCACTCAGGATGATATTTTCTAGTCCCATCCATTTGCCTGCAAATTTCATGATGTCATTTTTTTTAACCACTGAGTAATACTCCTTGTGTGTATGTAGCACATTTTCTTTGTCAGTTTTTTGGTAGAGGGGCCTGTAGGTTGCTTACATGTTCTGGCTGTTACAAATAATACTGCTATGAACATAGATGAGCATGTGTCCTTGTGGTATGATTGAACATCCCTTGGGTATATGCCCAAGAGAGGTATCATTGGGTCTTGAGGTAGATTAATTCCCAATTTTCTGAGAAACCTCCATACTGATTTCCAAAGTGCTTTAAGTTTACACTCCCACCAGCATTGTAGGAGTGTTCTCCTTGTAACGCATCCTCTCCAACATAAGCTGCCATCGATGTTTTTGATCTTAGCCATTCTGACAGGTGTAAGATGATATCTCAGAGTTGTTTTGATTTGCATTTCCCTGATGGCTAAGGATGTTGAGCAATTCCTTAAATGTCTTTCAGCCATTTGAGCTTCTTCTGTTGAGAATTATCTGTTTAGCCCTATAGCCTATTTTTTTTTATTGGACTGTTAGGATATTTGATGTCTAGTTTCTTGAGTTCTTTATATATTCTAGATATCAGCCCTCTGTCAGATGCGGGGTTAGTAAAGATCTTTTCCCTTTCTGTAGGTTGTCATTGTGTAATGATATCTCAAGAGCATGACTTCAGGAATGAGTGACCCCTAAAGGCCCTGACAACTCATTCATTATTTCCACTGGCAAAAAGTCTTCTGTATATCCTTTCCCCACCAAAACCTATCAAAATACAATTTACTTGGTCACACAATTTACCTTTACAACGTGTTCAGATTATTTTTTTTTCAGATTCTTAAAGTTTGGTGATGACTTTCTTTGAAGACTTTCCCTGGAAGAATGGTTACAGCTCTGACTCATCAGCTCCTGAAACAACACTCTATAATCAATGCAACCAAAAGCTCTTTAAGCAGAGTTCAGACATCAGTATTTCAAAAACTCCTATGGCGATTCCAACATGTGGCCAAGATTGAGAATTAATGCATTCAAGTTGATTTGCTTAACTGTATTCATCTGAGCCCTTATCTGAGGTTATGCCATTCACTGAGTTACTAGAGGATTTATTTAAGAAAGAGAGTTATTGCCACTTAAATATCAGTCTTGGGAGAAAGGCAAGACTCATGGGAAGATATGTGAGGCTGGAGAAAAACAGGAAATGTAACATAGCAAGACTAGAGGGAAGGTATTAAAGGAGTTTCAGGCCAGCACTTTTAATGCTTGGGACATCTTCATATCTGTATATACTATTCACTTTTCAAGTTACTGTGATTATAAACAACTGAAGGGATGAAAGGTTTATTCTGAATTACAGTTTAAGAAGGAATAAGGTCTGTCATGGAGGTGGAGGCTTGGCAACAGGAGCTTGAGGCAGTTGGTCATATTGTATACACAGTCAGAAAGCAGACAGGAAGTGGGCCAAAGCTATAAAAATCTATAGGCCTTGCCCTAGGGACCCATTTTCTCCAGTAATGTTCCACCTTTCAAAGATTTCACAACCTTCTGCTGGCTGGGGACCAAGTAGACAGCACACATGAGCCTAGTGGGGGGACATTGTTAGTACACAACACTAACAAAATGAGTGATGTCTTAGAGTCTACTTTCAGCTCTTATTTCTCATGGCTAGGTGTTCAGGATAACATTTACTGTGTTTAGTTTGGTACGTTATTTATTTAAAAGATAATATAATAGTCTAGTAGGCTGCCATGGTTTGAATGATTGTATTCTGCTGGGGATGTCTTTCTGTATGCTGTGACTGTGTTGCTCTGATTGATTGATAAATAAAATGCTGATTGGCCAGTATCCAGGCAGGAAGTATAGTATGGCAGTATAAGCAGAGAGGAGAATGCAGGGAAGTAGAAGGCTGAGTCAGGAGATGATGCCAGCTGCCACCGCCATGAGAAGGAAAATGTAAAATACCAGTAAGCCACAAGCCACATGGCAACTTATAAATTAATAGAAATGGGCTAATTTAGATATAAGAACTAGATAGCAAGAAGCCTGCCATGGCCATACAGTTTATAAGTAATATAAGTCTCTGTGTGTTTACTTGGGTCTGAGCAGCTACAAGAGCTGGATGGACACAAGAAAACTTCAACTCAGTGTTCTCCACAAATTTCATGTTGAAACTCAATCCAAGGGCTCGGGTTATACATCACTTGTGCATCATCTGCTTAGCATTTTTGGGACCTGTGGGAGGCTAGCTCCCACTTTTTCCCAGGGTACTCTTGAGGAGAGAGGGATAAGAAATGTTTAGAGAGAAAGAGTGTGGAGAAGACAGACAGAAACACAGGATAGCTTTGGGAGGACCTGGATCAATACCCACTGCCCCCTTCTGTCTCTTCTAAAGGGCTTTTTATAGGAATTCCAAAGGGCAGGGCAAAAGACCTCCCATTATCACAGCCAAGTGCAGACCCTTCAAGTTACCTGGCAAGCATACATGTGGTCAAGCCATTCCCTAATGGAGCCCTGTTTGGTAAAGCAAGCTCAGATCTCACTAGGAACCCACTATGGGCCCCCACAGAGGCTCATCCCTTAGTGACACAAATTAATAATCATAGGTATAACAAAAATAATGATGATGATGAAAGGGAAAAAAAGAGCCTTAATTCCAAAACTTCAATATTAAGAAGTATAATCTTCATTGGGTGGTGGTGGCACACACCTTTAATCTCAGCACTCAGGAGGCAGAACTCTGTGAGTTCCAGGCCATTGTGGGCTACAGAATAAGTTCCAGGAAAGGGTCAAAGCTACACAGAGAAACCCTGTCTCGAAAAACCAAAAGGAAAAAAAGTATGAGCTTCTATCCTGCCGCAGAACACCCATCTGTACCAGAGGTGAGTGCCTGGGGTTATAGTCAGAGAGGCAAGTGCCCCTGGGTCCCACCCCTGGGCACCAGCCATCCCGGGAGGACCTGCCCAACTTGGCCCCAATTTCCGGCCATTCATCAGCCCCTGCAGGAAGGTTCCCCTTCTCCAAGACTGCAGGCATACCATGCAGTCTCCATACCCTGCCCGCACACCTATTTACCCAAGACCCCAGCCACTTCCTGAGACTCAGGGACCAGCCTCCAGCTCGATCAGCCCCGGAACTCCCATATGGACCAGAGAACCCACAGCTACCATCCTCCCTGGAACTCCCATCTGGACAAGAGGAGCTTCCATCTGGACAAGATAAGGAGACTCTAGGGACTTCCTGAGACTCAGAGTCCAGCACCCCAGCTCCTATCCGGCCAGCACTGTCATCTGGACCAGAGGTCCTATCTGGCCAGGAGCTTCCATCTGGACCAGAGAGAGGCTCCCTAAATCTGTCAGCTCTGTCTGGACCAAGTACAATGATAAGACCAAGAACGAACCCACAAGGAGATGGGCAGATGTCAAGGCAGAAGTACATACAATAAAATAAAGAGCAATACAGCATCACCAGAACCTAGCCCTTCTCCAACAGCTAGACCTGAACATCACAGAATGGAAGAAGAAGAAGAAAACAACCTTATAAGTAACATCATGAAAAGGCTAGAGCCTTATATAAAAGAAATCAAAAATAAAATGGAGGAACAGACAAACAAAAAATGGGAAGAACGCTATAAAAAACTAGAGGAAAGGAAAATTAAAGCAGAAGAAAACAATAAGTGCCTGAAAGAAAATCATGAAAAAGCAAGGGAAACAGTCCAAGACCAGAAGAGGGAAATAGAAACAATGAAGAAGATACTAGCAGAAGGAATGCTGGAAATAGAAAATCTCAGTAAACAAACACAAACTTCAGATACAAGCATAACCAACAGAATACAAGAGATGGAAGAGAGGACCTCTCGTGTTGAAGATATGTTAGAATAAATAGATTTAGCAGTTAAAGAAAACACTAAAACCAACAACGTCATGACCCAAAGTGTCCAAGAAATTTGGGACACCATGGAAAGACCAAACCTATGAATAATAGGGATGGAGGAAGGAGAAGAATACCAACTCAAAGGCACCGAAAATATATTTAACAAGATCATAGAAGAAAACTTTTCCAACATAAAGAACAAAATGCCTATGAAGATACAAGAAGCCTATAGAACACCAAACAGACTAGACCCGCCAAAAAAGTCCCCTCACCACATAATAACTAAAAATAGAGAATAAAGAAAGAATATTAAGGGCAGGAAAGGAAAAAGGCAAAGTGATTTATAAAGGCAAACCCATCAGAACAACACCCGATTTCTCAATGGAGACTTAGAAAGCCAAAAGGACCTGGACAGATATAATGCAGACACTAAGCGACCATGGATGTCAGCCTAGACTAATACACCCAACAAAACGTTCAATCATCATAAATGGAGTGAACAAGACCTTCCAAGACAAAACCAGATTTAAACAATACTTATCCACAAACCCAGCCCTACAGAAAGCACTAGAAGGAAAATTACAACCTAAGGAAGTCAGATACACCCATGAAAACACAGGCAATAGATAACACCACAGCAGTAAACCCCAAAGAAGAGAACTACACACACTACCACCAAAAAATAAAAATAATAACAGAAACGAACAATCACTGGTCATTAATATCCCTTAATATCAATGGACTTCATTCACCTATAAAAAGACACAGACTAACAGAATGGATATGAAAACAGGACCCATTTTACTGCTGCATAAAAGAAACATACCTCAAGTTCAAAGACAGACACCTACTAAGAACAAAAGGCTGGGAAAAGACTTTCCAATCAAATGGTCTCAAGGAGCAAGCTGGTGTAGCCATCTAAAAATGCTGCAAAATAGACTTCAAACTAAAATCAATCAAAAGAGATCATGAAGGACATTACATACTCATCGCAGTAAAGATCCACCAATATGAAGTCTCAATTCTGAATATTTATGCCCCCAAAACAAGGACACCCACATATGTAACAGAAACATTACTAAAGCTTAAATCACATATAAAACCCCACACATTAATAGTGGGAGACTTCAACACCCCACATTCACCTCTGGACAGATCAGCCAAATTGAAATTTAACAGAGACATAATGGTCTTAACTGATGTTATGGCTCAAATGGACTTAATCGATATCTACAGAACATTCAACCTGAACAAAAAAGAATATACCTTCTTCTCAGCATCCCATGGAACCTTCTCTAAAATCGACCACATACTTGGCCACAAAGTAAATCTCAATAGATACAAAACAATTGGAATAACCTCCTGTGTTCTATTGCACCACCATGGTTTAAAGTTAGATTTCAACAACAGAAAAGAACTATAGAAAACCTACAATCTCATGGAAACTGAATAATGCTCAACTAAATCACCAGTGGGTTAAGGAAGAAAGAAAGAAAGAAATTAAAGACTTCCTAGAGATCAATGAAAATTAATACACCACATACCCAAAATTATGGGACACTAAGAAAGCAGTGCTAAGAGGGAAATTCATAGCACTAAATGCCAACATAAAGAAGCTGGAGAAATCTCACACTAGTGACTTGACAGCACACCTGAAAGCCCTTGAACAGGAAGAAGCAAAGTCTCCCAGGAAGAACAGACACCAGGAAATTATCAAATTGAGAGCTGAAATCAATAAATCAGAAATAAAGAGAATAATACAAAGGATTAATGAAACAAAGAGTTGGTTCTTTGAGAAGATCAACAAGGTAGACAAGCCCTTATCCAAAATAACCAAAAGACAGAGAGAGAGCATCCAAATTAACAAAATCAGAAATGAGAAGGGGAACATAACAACAGACAATGAGGAAATCCAGAGAATCATCAGGTCATACTTCAAAAATATCTACTCCACAAAACTGGAAAATCTAAAAGAAATGGATACTTTTCTGGATAGGTACCACATACCAAAGTAAAATCGAGACAAGATAAATCATTTAAATAGTCTAATAACCCCTAAGGAAATAGAATCAGTTATTAAAAGTCTCCCAACAAAATAAGCCCATGACCAGATGGTTTCAGTGCAGAATCCTACCAGATCTTTAAAGAAGACTTAATACCAATACTCTTTAAATTGTTCCACACAATAGAAGCAGAAGGAATATTACCAAACTCCTTCTATGAGGCTACAATTACCCTGATTCCTAAACCAAACAAAGATGCAACAAAGAAAGAGAACTAGAGACTGATCTCCCTCATGAACATTGATGCAAAAATACTCAATAAAATTCTGGCAAACAGACTCCAAGAACACATCAAAAAATTATCCACCATGATCAAGTAGGCTTCATCACAGGGATGCAAGGTAGGTTCAACATTCGAAAGTCCATCAATGTAATACACCATATAAACAAACACAAAGAAAAAACCACATGATCATCTCACTAGACTCAGAAAAGCCATTTGACAAAATCGAACACCCTTTTATGATAAAGGTCTTAGACTGATCAGGAATACAGGGGACATACCTAAACATAATAAAGACAATCCACAGCAAGCCAACAACCAACATAAAATTAAATGGAAAGAAACTCAAAGCAATACCACTAAAATCAGGAACAATGCAAGGCTGTCCCCTATCCCCATACTTATTCAATATAGTACTTGAAGTTCTAGTCAGAGCTATAAGACAACATAAGGAGATTAAGGGGATACAAATTGGAAAGGAAGAAATCACGCTTTCCCTATTTGCAGATGACATGATAGTATACATGAGTGACCCCAAAAATTCAACCAAGGAACTGATACAGCAAATAAAAACCATCGGCAACATAGGATACAAGATCAACTCAAAAAAATCAGTAGTCCTCCTATATACACCAGACAAACAGGCTGAGAAGGAAATCAGAGGTACATCACCCTTTATAATAGCTACAAATTATATAAAATACCTTGGGGTTACTCTAGCAAAGCATGTGAAGGACCTATATGACAAGAACTTTAAGTCCCTGAAAAAAGAAATTGAAGAAGATGTCAGAAAATGGAAAGACCTCCCATGCTCCTGGATAGGCAGGATTAATATAATAAAAATGGCGATCTTACCAAAAGCAATCTACAGATTCAACGCAATCCCCATCAAATTACCAACACAATTCTTCACAGATCTGGAAAGAATAATACTCAAATTCATATGGAAAAACAAAAAACCCAAGATAGCCAAAAGTATCCTGTACAATAAAACAACCTCTGGAGACTTCACAATCCCCGACCTCAAGCTCAGTAATAAAAACAGAGCTACAGTAATAGAGCTACAGTAATAAAAACAGCTTGGTACTGGCATAAAAACCAACATATGGACCAATAGAATCGAATTGAAGACCCTGACATTAACCCACACCTTTGAACATATAATTTTTGACAAAGAAACCAAAAATGTTCAATGGAAAAAACAAAGTGTCTTCAACAAATGGTGCTGCCTTAACTCGATGTCAATGTGTAGAAGGCTGCAAATAGATCCATATCTGTCACCGTGCACAAAACTTAAGTCCAAGTGGATCAAAGACCTCAACATAAATCCAGTTACTCTGAACCTGATAGTAGAGAAAGTAGGAAGTAGTCTTGAATGCATTGGCACCAGAGATTACTTTCTAAATATAACACCAGTAGCACAGACACTGAGAGAAACAATCAATCAATGGGACCTGTTGAAACGGAGAAGCTTTTGTAGAGCAAAGGACACGGTCAACAAGACAAAGCGACAGCCGACAGAATGGGAAAAGGCCTTCACCAACCCCACATCTGACAGAGGGCTGATATGCAGAATATATAAGGAACTCAAGAAATTAGACATCAAAATGCCCAACAGTCCAATTAAGAAACGGGCTATAGAACTAAACAGAATTCTCCACAGAGGAAGTTCAAATGGCTGAAAGACATTTAAGGAATTGCTCAACATCCCTAATTATCCAGGAAATGCAAATCAACACGACTCTGAGATACCACCTTATACCTGTCAGAGTGGCTAAGATCCAAAACACAGAAGACAGCTTATGCTGGAGAGGATGTGGAGCAGGGGGAACTCTCTTCCACTGCTGGTGGGAATGCAAGCTTGTACAGCCACTTTGGAAATCAATATGGCACTTCCTTAGAAAATTGGGAACCCATCTCCCCCAAGACCCAGCTATAGCACTCTTGGGCATATAACTAAGGAATGCTCAATCATACCACAAGGATATTTGCTCAGCTATGTTTGTATCAGCTTTGTTTGTAATAGCCAGAACCTGGAAACTACCTAGATGCCCTTCAACTGAAGTATGGATAAAGAAAATATGGTACATATACACAATGGAGTACTACTTAGCAGAGAAAAACAATGACATCATGAGGTTTGCAGGCAAATGAATGGATCTAGAGAAATTAATCCTGAGTGAGGTCACCCAGACTCAGAAGGACAAACATGGTATGTACTAACTCTTAGGAGGATACAAGATGTAAAACAAAGATAACTAGACTTCTACACAACTCCAGGGATGCTACCTAGAAAATTGGACCCTGGGAAAGATACAGGGATCCCCTAATGACAGAGAAATGGATGAGATCTACATGAACAACCTGGACGACAGTGGGAGTAATGAAGGGCAAGATTTGAGGGAAAGAAAGCTTAGGGGAGCAGGAGATCCCAGCTGGATCAAGAACAGAAAGGGAAAATGAGCAATAACAGACCATGATAAATGAAGACCACATGAGAACAGGAATAGGCAGAGTGCTGGAGAGGTCCCCAGAAATCCACAATGATACATCCTCTGTAGACTGCTGGCAATGGTCGAGAGAAAGCCTGATCTGACCTAGTCTGGTGATCAGATGGCCAAACACCCTAACAATTGTGATGGATCTCTCATCCAATAACTGATGGAAGTGGATGCAGAGATCCTCAGCCAGGCCCCAGGTGGAGCTCCAGGTGTCCAACTGTCGAGAAAGAGAAGGGACTGTAAGAGTGTGAATTGTTGAGACCAAGATTGCAAAAAGCACAGGGACAAATAGCCAATCGAATGGAAGCACATGAATTATGAACCAAAGGCTGTGGAGCCCCCAGCTGGATCAAGCCCTCTGGATAAGTGAGAGAATTGAATAGCTTTAACTGTTTGGGAGTCATCCAGGCTGTGGGTCTGGGACATGTCCTTAGTGCATGAGCTGGCTGTTTGGAACCTTGGGCTTACGCAGGGACACTTTGCTCAGCCTGGACAGAGGGGATTGGACCTACCTGTACTGAATCCACCAGGTTTAAATGAATCCCCAGGGGAGGTCCTGGGGGGAATGTGGGGTTGGGGGCCAGAGTGGGGAGTACAGGGGAACCCATGGCTGATATGTAAAATTAAAACACAAATATAACAATAATAATAATAATAATAATAATAATAATAATAATAATAATAATAATAAAAGTGTAGTCTTCAGGAGGTGATTAGACCTTTGGTGCTATCAATCACATATTATATTGGTGCCTTATAAAAGGGTTTGATGGAACAAGTTTACTGTTTCCACACGGAAGGCTCAGAACTCGTTTCCCTCAGAAGACACCACAGGTAGTCATATCAGAAATGCAGACTGGTTCTTCAACAGACACTGAACTTGGTGATTCCTTGAGCTTGGACTTTCCATCCTCTAGAACTATCAGAAATATATGTCAATTGTCTATAAATTCCCCAGTCTCTATTTTGTTATAGTTGAACAAATAAACTAAGGTCTAGGATTAACATGGGCTTGCAATCATGAGACACTGCTTTTGTGGAAAATTTTGACATTCCAACCAGAAATTTGCTTGCAAATGTCTGAGTTTGACTGCTTTTTTCCCTTCCTGCCACCTAGTCTAGGTAGAGTGAGGAGCTCATGAGCACCAAACTATCATTTGCTTGCTGGAAGCCAGTCACCCCTCAGACTTCCCCTTTAAACCCGATCCCCATTCTCTGGAGTATTGCTTGGAATGAGGATGGAGGAAGGAAATGTGACTAGGCAGCACATTTACATGCCATCTGAAACAATGGCCCAAGTGTGAACCCTAACTTCAAAGGCAAAGTTAACTTCTGCATTAATTCATCTGTGGCTTTCCTCTTTAAAGATAACTCTGCCTTTCAAATCATTTCCCTTAGGAAATCCCAATAACAACAAGACTCTATAGAGAATTGTCTCTAAGGCCCCATTGGCATTGTTTTCTTTGGTTCCTGTTATGGATTGAATTATGTGCCTTAAAAATTCATAAGTTCAAGTGCTAACCTCACATTGCCTCAGGAAAAAAAAATGATCTTATTTGGAAATAAAGCCATTACAGATATAATTAATCAAGGTAATTCCTATTCCCAAGTGACTGATGTCCTTATAGAAATTGACAATTTATAGACAAGCACAACATGAGAATAGCAGGCTAAGTGATGGTGAAAATTGGGCTGATGCTTATATCAGCCCACGAAATGCCAAAAGTTGCCCAAAACTGTGAGAATCTAGCAAAGAGGCATGGAACAAGACTTTTTTTTGGACCTGAGGATCGAACCCAGGGTCTTGTGCTTGCTAGGTAAGCACTCTACCACTGAGCTAAATCCCCAACTCAAACCACTTGTTTTTTTGTTTTTTGTTTTCCGAGACAGGGTTTCCCTGTGTAGTTTTGTGCCTTTCCTGGAACTCACTTGGTAGCCCAGGCAGGCCTCAAATTCACCGAGATTCACCTGGCTCTGCCTCCTGAGTGCTGGGATTAAAGGCGTGCACCACCACTGCCCGGCTGGAACAAGACTGTAAACCAAAAAAATGGCAGCAACCACATAACCCCAGACTTTCATTTTCTAGCACTGAGTGATAGTACAAACATGTTATGATGCTTCATTATGGCAGCTCTAGCAAACTAGTCCAATTTCTAATACTCACAGATTTATACAAAGAGATTGGTCTTAAGTGATTATCTCAAATGCTCCACTTACTCTTTTGAAGCTCACTTAAAAACAGAGATTTATTTTATCTTTGAGTGTGTGTGTGTGTGTGTGTGTGTGTGTGTGTGTGTGTGTGTGTGTCCCTTATATGGGTGCCCACAGAGATCAGAAGTGCAAGATGCCTTAAAGTGAGAGTGATAGACAGTTATCTGCCATGGGTGCTAGAAATCAAACTTGAGTCCTCTAGAAGAATAGTACACTCCCAACTGCTGAACCATGTCTCCAGCTCTGTGAGACTTACTTTTCATCCTATTTTTTTCAGCCCTGGATCATTAGCCACTGCACTTGTTGATATGTTTGATATGTTTACATGTTTACATGGTATGGCTTAGCAACTGGGAGTCCAACTTCAAATGACAGCTCTGTGCCCCTGAAGAAAGCTGTTTAACCTCTATATATCTCAGTTTCCTCGAATGTGAATGGGAATAAGAGTAGTACCTTTCCACAAAGCTCAGGCAAGAATCAAGTGAGTTAATATGTATGCATCTGTTAGAGTACTATGCAAATGTTATTATGAAGAGCAGGAAGCTATTGCTAATTTTATTCAACCTCACACATCTAATGTCATTAAAAGTGCTCAGGAAATATGTGATAGGGGACTGCTTTCATGGGTTCAATGAATTAATACTTTCATCTACTAAAGTCTCTGGTTAGAATGTCCACTCTGCCCTTCCCATCACTGAGGGACTTAGAAAACATTGGCTCATTAACATAGGTCAACAATGATTCCAGGGATAAAAAACTTCCGAAGCGCTACTTCTCTGAACCTTTGGTCTAAAGCACACATCATTCAGCCTTCCAAAGCGTTTCTTGTTTACCTACCCATAAAAACTTGCAATGTAAGTTGAGCAAGTACTTTATAGTTTATTCATGTTTATAGTTCATCTTAATTTGAGAAGGGTTAGAAAAACGTTGGGATTTTTGAGTTATCACTTTTTCATAGATTTAGAAAATTTTCATGAGTGTCTTTTTGAACTTGCCATTCCTTTGAAAACGTACATCTCAATTAACCTAATGCTCATTAATATGTCTTCCAAAAAATTCTAGCTAAGATACATTCAATTATTTCCCATGGAAAGTGATAGCTAACCCTATGTACCTAGGTGAATGAGCAAAACAGATGCATTTCCTGCGAAGAGAAAAAAATTAAAAATGGCTCATTTCATCAAAGCTCCCAATATCCTTTCTTACAAAAGAAAGGTGGGGCCATGTTGAAACACCCTGCTGGCACAAGTGAGACAAGTCTTTTTCAGAGCTATACTCTGAAAAACCTGTTTTGGAGGAAATGGCCTGTTTCTGTATAACTTGAAGCTAAGTTAATAATGCTTGTGAAACATTTTCTATCTCTTGTGAGGCTGAAGAGATGGCTCAGAGTTAGGAGCATGTACTGCTCTTACAGAGGACCTCAGTTGAGTTCCTAACACCCACATTGAATAGCTCAGAACTGCTTGTATCTCTAGCTCCAAGAGATCGGACACCTCTGGTCTCTGAGGGCACCTGTGCTCACATGCTCCTATCACTCTCACATACATAATAAAAAGAAATCTTTAAAAACATTCCCTATCTCATAATCTGTAAAAGTCATATGCAACACAGATTAATGCAGTTAGCATTTACTAAAACATACACCCACATACACACAGGGGCAGTATCAGACTCATTAATTTATATAGCAAAAAAATGCAATGGATGACCACAAAAGTGGAAATCATAATAAATATCTACAGAATTTTGTGACTCTCAGGTTCTTGGGGTGCTCTTTGCCTTGTTGTTACACATTCCGGCTACTAATTCCTCTTTGGAACCACTCTTAGGTATCAGTAGCCCCTTCTTCCACTACTGTTCCACTAGGACCCTGAGCTGCTGAAGCAAGTCCCAGTATGAACTCACAGCATTATCCAGCTGACTGCATAATTTGCTCAGCAACTGGGGCAAAATGATGGAAGATGCAGAGAGCATGAACACAGTGGTAAATTAAAGAAAGATATGTGTTCAGTGTGATAGGAAGATTGCTAAACCCTCTATCTGTTCCAGGGAAAAGAGATTAAATGAGAAGAGATGGATAAACAGTTAGAGAGGTTGGAACAGGAACCGTAGAATTACTAAAACCCTGACAACACAGCTGGGTTTGCACTTCAGGGTGACAAAGCAGGTCTGTTATTATTACCTCTACATTTTTGTTTGTGAAGGAAGAATGAACCAGTTATGCATATCCCCTTACTTCTTACTTCATCTTGGTCTCTTGGGCCATAGAACTACTACATGATAAACTAACCAAACTCCCTTGAAATATCTACCTAGGGGCAGGACATTGTGGAGGGGTATAGTCTGAGATAAAATGTAGTGACATCCTATGTAAGTGGAGTCACCAGATTTGGGGTTCAGTATATGGGAATTGAACTAATTATGGGACATTTAAGAAAAGCCAAAGATTCTCTTAACCATGATACACATCACAATAAGAGAATAAAATATCATTTTCCACCTTTTTTTATGGAGAAGGGACTTACGATTCCACTAGAACCACCCAGCCTCTGTCTGGCAACTTAAGAAAGAACTGAGAAGACCTTACTGCTCTATGAAATGCCAAATGTGTGGCACCTACACATGGAAAATCACTCTGCAGAAGGACAAGCCTATGAACAGATGTGGAGCAGATACTCATTTGGTCATTGATCTGAGCAGGAAGTTCTGTGTTTTTCTTTTATATATTAATACTATCCATGTCCATATTTGACACATTCATATAAGACTTAATCTGTCAATAAAGATGTCAATATAATTGAATGAGGAAAAATGGTATGTTAAGGTTTCTATTGCTGCAACAAAACACCATGACCAAAGGGTTGGGGAGGAAAGGGTTTATTTGGCTTACACTTCCATATTGCTGTTCATCACTGAAGAAAATCAGGACAGGAACTCAAACAGGGCAGGATCCTAGAGGCAGGAGCTGATGCAGAGGCCATGGAGGGGAGTTGATTACTGGTTTGCTTCCTCTGGCTTGCTCAGCCTGCTTTTTGATAGAACCCAGGACCACCAGCCCAGGTACAGCACCACTCATCATGAGCTGGGCCTTCCCCTATTGATCACTAATTGAGAAAATGCCTTACAGCAGGATCTTATGGAGGCACTTTCTCAACTGAGGCTTCTTCCTCTCTGATAACTCTAGCTTGTGTCAAGTTGACACACAAAACCAGCCAGTACAAATGGAATCTTTAAAAAACAACAACACTGGAACAAATATGTATATACAAAAGGAATAAGTTGAAGGCTGGCAAGATGGTTCAGTGGGTAAAAGCACTTGTTATTTTGAGGCCAGCCTAGGCTATAGAGTGAGTTTCAGGAAAGGCACAAAGCTACTCAGAGAAACCCTGTCTCAGGAACAAAAAAAAAAAAAAACAAGAAAAGAAAATGAAAACTCTTGTTCTTAAAAAAAGAGGAATCCCATAGAACTGAAAAGTTCTCTATAAATCTTATGCCGAATGAGAGACTTGTAGCTAGAACATTTAAAGAATTCTTACAAAGAAACAACTAATCAAATAGCCCAGGCAGTAAAAGATACATTAGATGTGAATAAAAGTATACAAATAACTGAAGATCAAATAAAATAGTAAATATTAGGGGAATTCAAATCAAAATTACAATGAGATACTGCTTTATACACACTGCAATGGCTAATAATTAAAAGATAAACAGTGGAAAGTCTTATTTGAGGATATGGAGAACTAGAATCTTTATGTGCTGTAGTGGAATATTTGTTTAACTAAGCCAAGATGTGTTACATTTGTTTATGCTGTATTTGTTTAACAATGTAAAGATGTGTTGCTTTACTTGCCTAAGGCACCTAATTGGTCTAGTAAAAAAGTTGAACAGCCAATAGCTAGGCAGTAGATGGACAGGCAGGGCTGGAAGGCAGAGAGAATAAGTGAGGGGGTGGTAATCTAGGCTCTAGAGAGAACAAGAGAAGGGAATGAAGGAGAAAAAGAGGGAGATGCCTGGGGCCAGCCAGGCAGCTGCCAGACAGACAGAAGCAGAGTAGGACATACAGAATGAAAGAAAGGTAAAAAGCCCCAGGGCAAAACATAGATGAAGAGAAACAGGTTAATTTAAGTTATTAGAGCTGGTGGGACCAGCACAAGATGAGGCCTAGCACTCATAACTAATAATAAATCTCTATGTCATGATTTGGGAGCTAGTTCATGTTCCAAAAGAAAGCCTGCTACTATGTACCCATGAGACTGTCAAATAATGTCACAGATAAATGCTGTTTGGGAAAAATAGCTTGATAGTTCCTCAAATTGTTAAACATCAAGTTACCATGTGACCCAGAAATTTCATTCTTAGGTATATTCCCAAGAGAAATGAGAGCTAACATTCACATGAGAATTTCTACACAAATATTGATAGTATTATTTACAGTAGCCAGAAAGTATAAACAACTCAAAAGTCCATAACTGATGAATGAGTAAACAAATGTGGTGTATCTTTGCAATGGACTACTAAGAATGAAGTATGGTTACATGTTACAATCTGAATGAATTTGAAAACATTATGCTAAGTAAAAGAAGCTGTACTCACAACTGGTGATACAGACTCCTAGATACTCAGAAGTCTTAGGCAGAAGGATCACAAATTCAAGGAAAGATTGGGTTACAACATGAGTTCAAGTATTGCCTGCACAACTTAGTTTGAATCTGTCTCAAAATTTTAAAGATTTCAAAAAAATAGGGCTATGGATATGTAGATCAGTATAGAGTGATTGCCTACAACGAATTAGGCTCTAAGTTCAAGCTCCAGTATGAACGAAAGAAAGAGAAAGAGAAGGAAGAAAGAAAGAAAGAAATTATGTAATTTTGTTTATATGAAATATCCAGAGTTGAGAAATCCACAAGGACAAAAAAGTAAATTGGTTGTTTTTAGAAGGATTGGGGAGTAAGCAACAGAAGACAAGCATGGGACTTATTGCACAGCTGTTAAAAATGTTCAGGAATTAGATGTTAGTGATAGTTGCACATCTCCGGATTGCTTTACAAACAGAACAAAACAAAACAAATAAAAACAACCAGGTTGTTGCCAGTAAGATGGCTCAGTGGGTAAAAGCATTTACCACATAAGCCTCCCAACTTGAGGGAAAGGAGAGAATTGACTGAAAAAGAGGTCCTCTGACTTCTGGCCATGGCTTGAATATGCATACACACACATGTACATACACACACATGTGCATGCACACACACAAACATATGAATGCACCCATGCACGCATGCAAATGAAGCATATATACACAATATAAAATAAATTGAGAACATATTTAAAGAAATACTAAATTTTCTAATTCAGAAAGGGACATTTTATGATGTATAAAGAATAACTAAATATTTTGTTACTCTAGATTCTGACCAGTTATAAAAACAAAAAACAAAAAAAATTCCTGCTTATTCATAAAGAACTTTTTCTGTATGATCACACAGGTTTTGTACTTCACTTTTCCACAAATGAAGACCGTGCTAATCAGCATTTTCTAACTGGCAAAATAATTTTATAAGAAGGATTTAAAAGGAAGAATGCTCTATTTTAATTTATGGTTTCAGAAGATTCAGTCTGTAATCAAAGCCCTGTTGCTTTGGGGTAGTTCATCATGGTATGGTAATATGGGCTGCTCACCTCAAAGCAATGAGGAAGTAAAGGGAGCAAGAAGGGGGATCCAACTTCTAACAAAAACCTAAGAGTCTCAAAATACACAAAAGCAGTAAAAACCAAGGAATCTGCAGCTTTGATAAAACACAACTTAGATTTTTCATTAGGTGAAAAAAATTATTGCCTTTTTCTGTCTCCTCCTTTCTCCCTCCTTCTTCATATGGTTTATAAGAATGAAATTGAGGTCACTATATGTATTGACAGAGGGCAAAACAAATACTTTAGTGTAGAGATGGGTGGATGGATACACAACTGGAACAGAGAGGAGAGGAGAGCAGAGGAGAGGAGAAAAGAGAGGAGAGGTTTAGAAAGAACATAGTAAGTTGATTTTCACATAATCTTCCTGGGGCTTCTGGCTTCCTTAGTTTATCCTGTGTATGCATTTCTGCCTAAGCATGCCAGACACTGGAACAACTACTGAAAGTTTGCAAAAGCAAACAGAGGTTAAAGACATCTGTAGTAAACACAACTGGTACCCACTCAACACCACTGTCTAGTACAAGCAAATTCCAGATTCAGTGACATTAGCTAATAAAAACCCACACCTGTCTCTTTCTCTAAAGAACTCTAACTGTTAGGGAAGAGGAGGGGGATAAGGTGTGGTGGGATGATAAGAGAGGACAATGGCAACGAGTGGATATGAGCAAAGTACTTTATATACATATGTGAAAGTATCACAATGAAACCAATACTAAAAAATAAAATTTCCCTTGACAAAATTGGCTCTGGCAATGTTTCCTTCACCTGAAGGGCTAAACTCAGCTGGTGTAACTGTACAAAAATAGTCTGACTTGGGGGCTGGGAATGTATCTTAGTGGTAGAGTAACTATCTAGCATGGACAAAGCCCTGGGTTCCATCTCTAGTACTGAAAACAAAATAATGAACTGACTGAAGCCAATCTTTTCCTTCAAGGTGGGAATAACCTTGTGATGTAATTTCATCTCAGAAGCTAGAACTAAAGCCAACTTCAAGCTTCCACTAGTCTCAGACAACAATTTACTCATGCAACGATCTAGACTTTTGTACTTTTCTGGAGAAACCAATATGATATTGTAAAATATACATCTGGTCTTCATCTCATATACTGACACAAAGGCCCTAAAATCGTAAGAATCTTCAAATGGCATATTTGTACACTAATGATCATCCTTGACCGACTTTGACCATGGCTGGCAGCCCCTTAGTAGCTTCTAGATAAAGGTTGGTCACAGAAACAAACAAACAAACAAACAAAACAATGATTACAGAATTGAGATTTTTGGCTCTGAGGAGTGAAGAGGAACTGAGGGTTATCACCAATGGCTTATGTAAAACCTTCCATAACACTTCAAGGAGACTGGGACAGATGGAGGGAAACTTCTAGATACCTGAACTCATAAATATTCCTGGAAAGTGGTGTGTGGAAGCTCCATGCCCCTTCCTATACAATATCCTATTAAGTCTTATTAGCATCTCTCTAACAAGTGAAACTAGAGAAGATGGTTGTAGAAACCCTGATTTACAAATTAGTCAGTCAGAAGAAGCATAGGCCAAACAACCTGGGACTTGCAGTTGGCATCAAAGATGAGCTATCTTGAGAACTGAATCCTCAGTCTGAGATCTCATACTATTTCCAGATGAAGGTGTAAGAAGTTAATTGGAATAATGTTAGCCACTAGAAGTTGTGGGTATCAATACTTCTTTAAAATATCTGTTCCCTTTGTTTCAGCTAAAGCACTTTTAAACAAAATTGTGCATAGCAAAAGGTGTTGCTTTCTACCATTTTAATGATACAAACTGAGTATGACCAGAGGTATTCCTGTCTACAATTTTAACCTTTTAAATCTAAGCATATTCAGAAGTGTATCCAGCATCTTTTCATCTTGAACTATGATCATAAATTGAGCGTGTTCAGTGTATTAGTTATTTCTCTAATTTCTGTAACCATGTATCTGCAAAGAAGAAACTTAAGGGATGATTGATTTTACCTTACAGTTTGAAAGGCTTCTGTTTATCACGTTGGGAAGACACTGTGACAGGAGAGTAAGGCAGCTAGTCACAGTGTATCTGCAGTCAGGAAACAGAAAATGGACAGGAAGTAGAGACAGTCTATAAAACCTCAAGATCTACCCCAAGTGACCCATTTCCTCCAGCATAACTTCACCTTCTAAATAGTCTATAACTTTCCAATGCAGTGCATATAGCTAAGTACAAAGTGTTGGATATACACATGCAGTACATATGACAGGTACCTCTCTTTGACTAGCTCTACTCCATCCCTGTAGCTTTCCTAAGAGGACATCCCATAGTCTTGGCATCTCCAACATCCTATGGTCATCTTGGGGTGAGAGAGGAAGAGTGTCGGAGGATCTGCTTGAAGATCTGTGAGGTCCCCTGGAAATGAGGCCAGAGAGGAAGGAGAGGCCACAGCAGGTGGTGTGCTATAAAGCTTGGGATAAGACTGAAGAATTGGAATTGGAGGATAGGAAGGAAAGTGAAGATTGCCTATCTGATTCCCTGGCCAGTGTGGCCAGAGTATTTCCAGGGAGAAAATATGTTGCTCTTTTTAACTGTGGACTTGGATAGGGTTAATAACTAGGACCCACACAAAAGCCTAAATGCTATCCTGCCTTGAAATTACCTCTGCCAAATAAACTAGTCCATTACTATTGAATTCAATTTCACTTAATTTCTCAGGGCACAGGCAGAATGGAGCCAATTTCTTTGCTAATATATAAGGTCTCTAGACTAATTCCCAACAGAGTCCTTGTTGCCCTCTGAAGTCTCATGAGTTGATCCTCCATTGTATTCATTTCTGTCAGCATTATCCTCTCCATTTAAATTTTTTCAAGTACTCCCTCTTTATTTTTTCTTTTAAATTTAAATTTTTTTCATTTTATATACTAACCATAGATCCCCCTCTTTTTACATCTCCTGCTCCCCCAACTCACCCCCCAACCCCCATCCACTCCTCATAGAGGGGAGTCAACAAAGTCTGACATACCAAGTTGAGGGAGGACCAGGCTCCTCCCCTCTACATAAAGGCTGAGCAAGGAATCCCACCATAGGAAATGGGCTCCAAAAAGCCAGTTCATCCACCAGGGATAAATCCTGGTTTTGCTGCCAGGGGCCCAATAAACAGATCAAACCATACAACTGTCACCCACATTTAGAGGACCTAGTTCAGTCACATGCAGGTTCCCTAGCTGTCAGTCCAGAGTCCATGAGCTCCCACTAGCTCGGATGAGCTCTCTCTGTGGGTTTCCCCATCATCATCTGGACCCCCCAACTTTGCTCCTATAATCCCTCCTCCCTCTCCTTAACTGAACTTCAGGACCTCAGCCCAGTGCTTAGCTGGGGATCTGCATCTGCTTCCATCAGTTACCTGATAAAGGCTCTATGATGACAATTACAGCAGTCATCAATCTGATTACAGGGGAAGGTCAGTTCAGGAACTCTCTCCACTATTGTTAGGAACCTTAGCTGGGGTCATCCTTGTGGGTTCCTGGGAATTTCCCTGGCACCAGGTTTCCCCCAACCCCATAATGGCTCCCTCTATCAATATACCTCTTTCATTGCTCTCCCTCTCAGTATTTTCTCCAATTTGGCCATCTTGATCCCTCATGTTCCCATCCCCCATCCCCTCCCCTATACCGTCCCTTCCAGTTTACCCAGGAAATCTTATCTATTTCCCCTTCCTAGGACAATTCATGTGTGTCCCTCTTAGGGTCCTCCTTGTTACCTAGCTTCTCTGGGGTTGTGGATTGTAGCCAGGATATCCTTTGCTTTACATCTAATATCCACTTATTAGTGAGTATGTACTATGTTTGTATTTCTGGGTCTGAGTTACCTCACTCAGGATGATTTTTTCCAGTTGCATCCATTTGCCTGCAGATTTCATGACATCATTTTATGTTTTTTGTTTTTGTTTTTTTTTAAACACTGAGTAATATTCCAATGTGTAAATGTACCACATTTTCTTTATCCATCTAGGTGGTTACCAGGTTCTGGCTATTACAAATAAAGCTGCCACGAACATAGTTGAGAAACTGTCCTTGTGGTATGATTGAGCATCCGTTGGGTATATGGCTAAGAATGATATTGAAGGGCACTGAGATAGATAGATGCTCAGTTTTCTGAGAAACCTCCATACTGATTTCCAAAGTGGCCTTAAAAGTTTGAACTCCCATCTGGACCAGAACTTCCACGCTGAGCCGGAACTCACATCTGGACAAGAGGAGCTCCCACTTGGACAAGATAAGGAGACCCCAGGGACTTCCTGAGACTCAGAGTCCAGCTGCCCAGCTCCTATCCGGCAAGTAATCTCACCTGGACCAGAGCTGCCAACTGGCCCAGAGCTTCCATCTGGACCAGAGAGAGGCTCCCTAAATTTGTCAGCTCTGTCTGGACGAACTACATTGATAAGACCAAGAAAGAATCCACAAGCAGATGGGCAAACGTCAAGGCAGAAGTACATACAACAAAATAAAGAGCAATACAGCATCACCAGAACCTAGCCCTTCTCCAACAGCTAGACCTGAACATCACAGAAAGGAAGAAGAAGAAGAAGAAGAAGAAGAAGAAGAAGAAGAAGAAGAAGAAGAAGAAGAAGAAGAAGAAGAAGAAGAAGAAAACAACATTATAAGTAACATCATGAAGAGGCTAGAGCCTTATATAAAAGAAATCAAAAATAAAATGGAGGAAGAGACAAAAATGGGAAGAATGCTATAAAAAACTAGAGGAAAGGGCAATTAAAGTAGAAGAAAACAGTAAGTGCCTGAAAGAAAATCATGAAAAAGCAAGGGAAACAGTCCAAGACCGGAAGAGGGAAATAGAAGAATGTTGGAAATAGAAAATCTGAGTAAAAAAACAGGAACTTCAGATGCAAGTATAACCAACAGAATGCAACAGATGGAAGAGAGGATCTCTGGTGTTGAAGATACGGTAGAAGAAACAGATTCACCAGTCAAAGAAAATACTAAAACCAACAAAGTCATGACCCAAAATGTCCAAGAATTTGGGACACCATGAAAAGACCAAACCTATGAATAATAGGGATAGAGGAAGGAGAAGAATACCAATTCAAAGGCACAGAAAATATATTTAACAAGATCATAGAAGAAAACTTTCCCACCTTAAAGAATGAAATGCCTATGAAGATACAAGAAGCCTATAGAACACCAAAGAGATTAGACACCCCAAAAAAGTCCCCTCACCACATAATAATTAAACAATTAAACGTACAGAATAAAGAAAGAATATTAAGAGCAGCAAAGGAAATAAGGCCAAGTGACTTATAAAGGCAAACCCATCAGAATAACACCTGATTTCTCAATGGAGACCTTGAAAGCCAGAAGGACCTGGATAGATATAATGCAGACACTAAGAGACCATGGATGCCAGCCTAGACTAATATATTCAGCAAAATTTTCAATCATCATAGATGGAGTGAACAAGACCTTCCAAGACAAAACCAGATTTAAACAATACTTATCCACAAACCCAGCCCTACAAAAAGCCCTAGAAGGAAAATTACAACCTAAGGAAGTCAGATACACCCATGAAAACACAGGCAATAGTTAACATCACAGCAGTAAACCCCAAAGAAGAGAAGTACACACACATTACCAACAAAAAATAAAAATAATAACAGGAATGAACAATCACTGGTCATTAATATCCCTTAATATCAATGGACTTCATTCACCTATAAAAAGACACAGACTAATAGAATGGATATGAAAACAGGACCCATCTTTCTGCTCCATAAAAGAAACAAACCTCAAATTAAAAGACAGACACCTACTAAGAATAAAAGGCAGGGAAAAGAATTTCCAATCCAATGGTCTTAAGGAGCAAGCTGGTGTAGCCATCTAAAAATGCTGCAAAATAGACTTCAAACTAAAATCAATCAAAAGAGATGATGAAGGGCATTACATAATCATTGCAGTAAAGATCCACCAAGATGAAGTCTCAATTCTGAACATTTATGCCCCAAACACAAGGGTACCCACATATGTAAAAGAAACATTACTAAAGCTTAAATCACATGTAAAACCCCACACATTAATAGTGGGAGACTTCAACACTCCACTTTCACATCTGGATAGATCGGCCAAATTGAAACTTAACAGAGAAATAATGGTCTTAACTGTTGTTATGGCTCAAATGGAATTAAATGATATCTACAGAACATTCCACCCAAACAAAAAAGAATATACCTTCTTCTCAGCATCAAAAGGAACCTTCTCTAAAATTGACCATATACTTGGCCACAAAGCAAATTTCAACAGATACAAAACAACTGGAATAACCTCCTGTGTTCTTTGAGACCACCATGGTTTAAAGTTAGATTTCAACAACAGAAAAAACTACAGAAATCCTACAATCTCATGGAAACTAAATAATGATCAACTGAATCACCAATGGGTTAAGGAAGAAATAAAGAAAGAAATTAAAGACTTTCTAAACATCAATGAAAATGAATATACCACATACCCAAAATTATGGGACACTAAGAAAGCAGTGCTAAGAGGGAAATTCATAGCACTGAATGCCCACATAAAGAAGCTGGAGAAATCTCACGCTAGTGACTTGACAGCACACCTGAAAGGCCTTGAACAGAAAGAAGCAAAGATTCCCAGGAATATTAAGGGCAGCAAAGGAAAAAGGCCAAGTGACTTATAAAGGCAAACCCATCAGAATAACACCCGAATTCTTGATGGAGACTTTGAAAGCCAAAAGGACCTGGACAGATATAATGTAGACACTAAGTGAACATGGATGCCAGCTTTGACTAATATACCCAGTAAAACTTTCAAACATCATAAATGGAGTGAACAAGACCTTCAAGACAAAACCAGATTTAAACAATACTTATCCACAAACCTAGCCCCACAGAAAGCAACTAGAAGGAAAATTCCAACCTAAGGAAGGCAGATACACCCATGAAAACACAGGCCATAGGTAACACCACAGCAGTAAACCCCAAAGAAGGGACGTACACACACACTACCACCAAAAAATAAAAATAACAACAGGAATGAACAATCACTGGTCATTAATATCCCTTAATATTGATGGAAACTAAATAATGATCAACTGAATCACCTATGGGTTCAGGAAGAAATAAGAAAGAAATTAAAGACTTTCTAGAGATCAATGAAAATGAATACACCACATACCCAAACTTATGGGATACTATGAAAGCAGTGCTAAGAGGGAAATTCATAGCACTGAATGCCCACATAAACAAGCTGGAGAAATCTCACACTAGTGACTTGACAGCACACCTGAAAGCCCTTGAACAGGAAGAAGCAAAGTCTCCCAGGAGGAACAGATGCCGGGAAATTAACAAATTGAGAGCTGAAATCAATAAAATAGAAATAAAGAGAACAATACAAAGGATAAATGAAACAAAGAGTTGGTTCTTTGAGAAGATCAACAAGATAGACAAGCCCTTATCCAAACTAACCAAAAGACAGAGAGAGAGCATCCAAATTAACAAAATCAGAAATGAGAAGGGGGACATAACAACAGACAATGAGTAAATCCAGAGAATCACCAGGTCATACTTCAAAACCTCTACTCCACAAACTGGAAAATGTAAAAGAAATGAATAATTTTCTGGATAGGTACCACATACCTAAGTTAAATCAAGACCATCAAGACCAGATAAACCATTTAAATAGTCCAATAAACCCTAAGGAAATAGAATCAGCCATTAAAAGTCTCCCAACCAAAAAAAGCCCTGGACCAGATGGTCTCACTGCAGAATTCTACCAGATCTTCAAAGAAGACTTAATACCAATAATCTTTAAATTGTTCCACACAATAGAAGCAGAAGGAATATTACCAAACTCCTTCTATGAGGCTACAATTACCCTGATTCCTACTACAGACCGATCTCCCTCATGAACATTAATGCAAAAATACTCAATAAAATTCTGGCAAACAGACTCCAAGAACACATCAAAACAATTATCCACCATGATCAAGTAGTCTTCATCCCAGAGATGCAAGTGTGGTTCAACTTATGAAAGTCCGTCAATGTAATACATCTTATAAACAAATTCAAAGAAAAAAAACAACATGATCATCTCACTAGATGCAGAAAAGGCATTTGACAAAATCCAACACCCCTTCATGATAAAGGTCTTGGAGTGATCAGGAATATAGGCAACATACCTAAACATAATAAAGGCAATCTACAGCAAGCCAACAGCCAACAGCCAACATCAAATTAAATGGAGAGAAACTCAAAGCAATACCACTAAACTCAGGAACAAGGCAAGGCTGTCCCCTCTCCCCCTACTTATTCAATGTAGTACTTGAAGTTCTAGCCAGAGCTATAAGACAACATAAAGAGATTAAGGGGATACAAATTGGAAAGGAAGAAGTCAAGCTCTCCCTATTTGCAGATGACATGATAGTATACATGAGTGACCCCAAAAATTCAACCAAGGAATTGATACAGCTAATAAAAACCTTCAGCAACATTGCAGGATACAAGATCAACTCCAAAAAATCAGTAGGCCTTCTATATACAGTAGACAAACAGGCTGAGAAGGAAATCAGAGATACATCACCCTTTGCAATAGCCACAAATGATATAAAATACCTTGGGGTTAAGCTAACTAAGCATGTGAATGACCTATATGACAAGAACTTTAAGTCCCTGAAAAAAGAAATTGAAGAAGATGTCAGAAAATGGAAAGACCTCCCATGCTCATGGATAGGCAGGATTAAAATAGTAAAAATGGCGATCTTACCAAAGAGCAATCTGCAGATTCAATGCAATCCCCATCAAATTACCAACACAATTCTTCACAGATCTGGAAAGAATAATACTCAACTTCATATGGAAAAAACAAAAAACCCAGGATAGCCAAAAGAATCCTGTACAATATAACAACTTCTGGAGGCATCACAATCCCCGACCTAAAGCTCTACTATAGAGCTGCTGTAATATATAGCTTGGTACTGATATAAAAACTGACATGTGAACCAATGGAATCGAATGGAAGACCCTGACATTAACCCGCATGCCTATGAACATATAATTTTTGACAAAGAAGCCAAAAATGTACAATGGAAAAAAGAAAGCATCTTCAACAAATGGTGCTGGCATAACTGGATGTCTGTGTGTATAAGGCTGCAAATAGATCCATATCTGTCACCGTGCACAAAACATAACTCCAAGTGGATCAAAGACCTCAACATAAATCCAGTTACAGTGAACTTGATAGAAGAGAAAGTAGGATGTACTCTTGAACGCATTGGCACCAGAGATCACTTTCTAAATATAGAACCAGTAGCACAGACACTGAGAGAAACAATCAACCAATGGGACCTGTTGAAACTGAGAAGCTTTTGTAGAGCGAAGGACACAGTGAACAAGACAAAGCGACAGCCTACAGAATGGGAAAAGTTCTTCACCAACCCCACATCTGACAGAGGGCTGGTATATAGAATATATAAAGAACTCAAGAAATTAGACATCAAAATGCCTAATAGTCCAATTAAGAAATGGGCTATAGAACTAAACAAAGAATGCTCCACAGAGGAAGTTCAAATGGCTGAAAAACATTTAAGGAATTGCTCAACATCCCTAATTATCCAGGAAATGCAAATCAAAATGACTCTGAGATACCACCTTACACCTGTCAGAGTGGCTAAGATCAAAAGCACAGAAGACAGCTTATGCTGGAGAGGATGGGGAGCAAGGAGAACTCTCCTCCACTGCTGGTGGGAATGCAAGCTTGTACAGCCACTTTGGAAATCAATATGGTGCTTCCTTAGAAAATTGGGAATCCATCTCCCCCAAGACCCAGCTATAGCACTCTTGGGCATATACCCAAGGAATGCTCAATCATACCACAAGGGCATTTGCTCAGCTATGTTTGTATCAGCTTTGTTTGTAATAGCCAGAACCTGGAATGTCCTTCAACTGAAGAATGGATAAAGAAAATATGGTACATTTACACAATGGAGTACTACTCAGCAGAGAAAAACAATGACATCATGAAGTTTGCAGGCAAATGGATGGATCTAGAAAAAATCATCCTGAGTGAGGTAACCCAGACTCAGAAGGACAAACATGGTATGTACTCACTCATAGGAGGATACTAGATGTAAAACAAAGATGACTAGACTGCTACACAACTCCAGGGAGGATACTTAGAAAACGGGACCCTAGGAAAGACTCAAGGATCACCCAATGATAGAGAAATGGATGAGATCTACATGAACAACCTGGACGACAGTGGGAGTAATGAAGGGCAAGATTTGAGGGAAAGAAAGCTTAGGGGAGCAGGAGATCCCAGCTGGATCAAGAACAGAAAGGGAAAATGAGGAATAACAGACCATGATAAATGAAGACCACATGAGAACAGGAATAGGCAGAGTGCTGGAGAGGTCCCCTGAAATCCACAATGATACATCCTCTGTAGACTGCTGGCAATGGTCGAGAGAAAGCCTGATCTGACCTAGCTGGTGATCAGATGGTCAAACACCCTAACAGTCATCTTGGAGCTCTCATCCAATAACTGATGGAAGTGGATGCAGAGATCCTCAGCCAGGCCCCAGGTGGGGCTCCAGGTGTCCATCTGTCGAGAAAGAGGAGGGTATGCAAGAGCATGAATTGTTGAATCCAAGATTGCAAAAAGCACAGGGACAAAGAGCTAATCGAATGGAAGCACATGAATTATGAACCAAAAGCTGTGGAGCCCCCAGCTGGATCAGGCCCTCTGGATAAGTAAGACAAATGAATAGCTTGAACTCTTTTTCAGGCATCCAGGCTGTGGGACCAGGACTTGTCCTTTGTGCATGAGCTGGCTGTTTGGAACCTTGGGCTTACACAGGGACACATGCTCAGCCTGGAAGGAGGGGACTGGAGCTGCCTATCCTGGATCCACTAGGTTGAGCTGAATTCCCAGGGAAGTCTTGGCCCTGAAGGAGATGGGATTGGAGGGGAGGGGCTGGGGGAATGTGGGGGTGGTGGCCAGAGAGGGGAGGACAGGGGAACCCATGGCTGATGTGTAAAATTTTAACACATATATAATAATAATAAAAATAATAATAAGTAAAAATAAAAATAAAAAAGTAGTTCTGATAGGTCTGCCTTTATATGTTACTTAGCCTTTTCCCTTTGCAGCTCTTAATATTCTCTCTTTATTCTGTATGTTTAGTGTTTTGATTATTATGTGGTGAGGGGATTTTTTTTTTTTTGGTCCAGTCTATTTGATGTTCTATAAGCTTCTTGTACCTTCATAGGCATGTTCTTCTTTAGATTGGGAAAGTTTTCTTTTGTGAGTTTTGTTTAATATATTTGCTGTCTTTGAATTACAATGCTTCTCCTTCTCTCCCTATTATTCTTAGGTTTGTTTTTTTCGTGTTATCTCAGATTTCCTGGATGTTTTGTATAAGAATTTGTTGGATTTAACATTTTCTTTGACTGATAAATCTATTTCCTCTATCATATCCTCAGTGCCTGAGATTCTCTCTTCTATCTCTTGTATTCTGTTGGTTATGCTTGGATCTGTAGTTCCTGTTCATTTACCCATATTTTCCATTTCCAGAATTTCTTGGGTTTGTGTTTTCTCTATTGTCTCTGTTTCAATTTTCAAGTCTGTAACTGTTTCCTTCACCTTTTTGATTGCTTTTTCTTGGTTTTCTTTAAGGGATTTATTGATTTATTCCAATTTTTTGTTTGTCTTTTCTTTCATTTTTAAAAAAGGAATTTTTCATTTCCTCTTTAAGGGGCTCTAACATCTTCATAAAGTTATTTTTAAGGTTGTTTTCTTCTGTGTCATCTGTGCTGGGATGTTTAGGTCTTGCTGTTGTAGAACCACTAGGTTCTAGTTGCGCCATATTACATAATATATTACATTATGTTGTTGAATGTATTCTTACACTGTCATCTACCTATGGTGTAGGTGGAACCTGTGACTCTTGTGGTCGTGATACTGTGAGGGATACTTTGCCTGGGAGAGGATGCTGCTGTCTAGTTGCTGAGGCTACAGATGGGTGGGGGAGGGGCACAGGATGTGCCCTTTGGCCCAAGAGCTTGGAGAATGGGGAAGTCCATGTGGGAGCTCAGACATTCACCTCTTCTTCCAATCAGTGCAAGTGAGGCCTGTGGTTCCAAGGCTGGTGGCATTCCCCTCTTCTACACTCCCACCACAATGGTCCATTTAGCCCTACCTATCGTGTTCTATCCTGCAGCTCCAAACTCTTCCCTAGTCCCCTACAAATCAGTCTCCAAGCCTTATAATTCAAGTAGTCAAGTTTATCATAGCATCAATCTCATTCCATTCCTGTTACCACAATCTGTGTTAGGCAAGGTTCTATAGAGGAACATAACTGATAGAATGTATATACATATTACAAAAGAGGATTACTGGCTTATAAAAGGATTATTAGATTATAAAGAGCATTCCTAGATTATAAGAGAGGATTGTAACACATAAGGAATAAGTAGTATATGATATAGAAATAATAGGATAAAAGGGTAGATTATTGAATCTAGTTTAATCCAAAAAAGAACTGTTAATTTTATATTAGTATGGATTTTGGTTTATTGATAAAAATTTAAAGTTTATTTTGTTATACTGTATATATAACCTTGTTTAAGGTATTATACTCATGCAACTCATTTAAAATTGTAATATATAATTAAGAAATTCAGATTAATAGTCACCTATGATAATCAAATTTATAGTCATGTCAATTAAGTTTTGTAGGTATACACAGATATATTTTAATTAGGTAGGTAGTCTTCAAACATTTTAAAAAACCTATATAATATGGCATTTAAAATGTTTTAAGAACTTAGACTTTTCTGGCCAATGAGACAAGTCTGCTCCTGGCAACACCAATCTACTTCAAAAAGAATGATTGGACATCAAAGAAACCCATTATGAAGTTTGCTTTCTTTGTGGAAAAGGCTAGCCATTTGAGTAAGAAACTTCTCTTGCCTGGATTGCTTGACAATATGTTGTATAAACTGGAAATGCAGGACCCATAGGAAAATGACCACTGAACTTTGCCAAATCAAGATGAGATGATCCTTCAGGTTTCTGCTTCACAGAAGAAACTGTCAGACATTCTGAAGGACACAGAGGAAAGTTACTGATAAACTTTGCCATTAGATGAGACAATCCTTCAAATTTCTTGTTTCACTAAAATGTCTACCAGAGACTCTAGACCTAAAGGCTGAAGATGAATGCCCCAATGTTGCAAAGGAACTCGGAGTGACGGTCCAGGTAGCCAGTTATCTCTGTCATTTCTAAAATTTTGAAAATTGCTTACAATGCACTTCCTGTTTACTTAGGTAATATTATATCCTTCTGGGGTCTTTGATGGAATTGAAGACTAGATAATTATAATTATAATTTTCCTTAGTTATGATAAAAGGTAAATTAGACACAAAACTTTAGCTTTAGACTCACAAATATAGAATAGATGATAGAATATTTTCTTTAATTTTGCCAAATACAAATAGACTAGATATTATAACTGTAATTCTTGCTTGACAACTACTTTGTTATATATAACTTTACTATGTTAAATTAAAACCTTTTTTTTTAATTAGACAGAAAAGGGGAAATGCTGTGGGAGTCTTTATGCTGTGAATATGTAGTACCCTCATTGGTAATAAATAAAGCTGTTTGGCCAATGGTGAGGCAGAATAAGGTTAGGCAGTAATTCAAACTGAAGATAGAAATGAAGAAGGGTGGAGTCAGGGAAGACACTGTGAGCCACCACCAAGAGAAGCAAGATGTGAGAGAACATGTGGCAAAATATAGATGAATATGAATGGGTTAAGTTGTAAGAGCTAATTAATAATGAACCTAAGCCATAGACCATACAGTTTGTAATTAATATTAAGCTTCTGAATGATAAATGGCTGTGGGACTGTGGGTAGGAGATATTTGTCTGGAGAAACTTCCAGCTACACTAGATACCATTGAATAATAAACAAAGCTGCATTGGCCTATGGCAGCACAGGATAGAGCCAGGTGGGAAAATTCAAAAGAGATAGTGAGAGAAGAAGGGCAGAGTCAGGGGAGATGCCAGCCTACTGCCAAATGAGCAACAAGATGGCAGTAGACCAGTAACACCATGGCCACATGGCAATATATAGATTAATAGGAATGGGTTAATTTAAGATTAAAGAGCTAGCTAACAAGAAGCTGAAGCCATAGGTCATACAATTTATAATTAATATAAACCTCTGTGTTATTATTTTAAAAGTGACTGTGGGACCAAGCATGGGAGAGACTCATCCAGACTGCTGGGCAAGGCGGGACTGAAGAAATATCTGTCTACACTAGATTATAAAAAGTACCAGGTGGTGATGGTGCACGCCTTTAATCCCAGCACTTGGGAGGTAGAGCCAGGCAGATCTCTATGAGTTCGAGGCCAGCCTGGGCTATGAAGTGAGTTCCAGAGAAACCCTGTCTCAAAAAAGAAAAAAAAAAAGGATTACTAGATCATAAAAGAGGATTACAACAGATATGGAATAAGCAGTTTAATAATGTTGTTATGCCCAGTGAAATCCTGAGAACCTAGTAGATGCTCAATTCATGATGCTGAATATCTCAGCAATCCAAATGTGGCTTTGAAGACTGGAAAGTTTACTAGAGTTTCATTAGGGTTTAGCTCACATCAGAAGGCTGAAGAAGCTGCAGTTTGATATCAGCAAATATAGACATACCAGCATAAGTACTTAGAAACAAGCAAGCAGGTAATGGTATTTTTTTCCTCAGACCTCTTTATATCTCAGCTAGCCATCAAAACATGCCATCAGCTCTAAGGCAGTCTTCTCCTTTCATTTAGATCTTCCTGGAAAGCCTTCACAGACTGCACAAGGGTGTCTCTCTTAGTTGATCCTAAATCCTGTCAACTGGACTGTCGCGCCCGCCTCGACCAGCAAGGAAGACGCGACACCTGGATCCTTCTCATCACAGTTTATTCAGACCTTTGATTAGTTACATTGTGTCTCTCTCGCTGGGGCAAGCCTCGCCCAGCACCTAAGTAGGGCTGGGCTGCCAACCCCAAGCAGCCACGTGGGCACTGTCCACAGGTTCACGCATATGCCAGCAACACACGAATCCAGCCATAGCCAAATAAGGAGCTGTTTACCCTAAAGAGTGTTTGCCATCGGGAAGGCAGAGGGTAGAAGCCAGAGCCATCTTTAGGGTGCGGCTACACGCGGCTCTCTACAGTTTCCCCCTTTTTGTTTTACAAAGCAACAGGCAAGAGTAGAGGTCTGATCTCTGTTAAAATGGAACATGTACTAATGTTTGTCCAGGCGTCGTCCACCCAGAGAACACTAGACCCGTCCGATACCCTTTTCACAGAGGTGGGAGTTAGGGTACCAACCCACATGCAATCAGACTTGCTCTTCTTGAGGTCAGCGTATCATAACCTCAAGTGCAGTGCGCAGGCCTCGCATCCTGTGCCTAAATATCTCTTAAAGTAGCCAACCAGGCTTGGGGAGACTGTCCTGCATCAATGGCCATAAAGGCTTGGACAATCATGGCCGCATGGCGACGCTGTGAGATCCTAATGCGACAAATGCACCACAAGCATACTAGGGAGGTGAGCACCAGTAAACCTACTAGGGCTCCTATTCCCGCCCACTCCTTCATGTGGCCCATGGCTGTAGCAATCCAGGAAGACAATCCCTCCACCAGTCCGGTATCCACTCGAGTCGAATTCACCGTGACGATAGCCACTCTCAGCTGGTCCATCAGGTTATCGAACTCTCCAGTCCAATTACCTAAAAGATAACTAGACAACTTTTTAGATAAATCTGCAGCAGAACAATTGGAAGCATCCAAATTCAAAAAATTCAGAGTAAATAATGCAAGAGAAAGTCTGTCCTTAGGGGTACGGCCATAGCCTATTCCCCCTTTTTGCTTTTGAAGCAACTCCTTCAAGGAGCGATGAGCACGCTCCACAATGCCTTGACCTTGTGGATTATATGGTAGGCCATGTACAAGTTGCACATTCATCTGTTGACAGAAGGAAGTGAACTTCTGTCCAGTATATGTAGGACCATTGTCTGTCTTTAACTGTTGAGGCTTACCCCATGTTGCCCAAGCTTCTAAGCAATGAGCAATGACATGAGAGGCTTTTTCTCCTGTCATTGGGGTGGCATGAATGATTTCAGAACAGGTATCAACAGATACATGTACATATTTGACACGTCCAAATTCAGAGATGTGTGTAACATCCATTTGCCATATTTTTAGGGGGAGCAAACCACGAGGGTTAACTCCTAAGCTGGAAGGATGATGAAAAATGACATATTGGGAACAATCTAGTACCACCTTTCGTGCCTCTGTACGTGAGATAGAAAACTTTTGTTGTAATGTCCTTGTATTAACATGAAATTTTTTGTGGAAAGCATGTGTTCGTTGTATGGCAGAAGCCACAAACATCCATTCTTGTCTAGTACATTGATCTACTATATCATTGCCTTTAGCCAATGGACCTGGCAGACTAGTATGTGCACAGATGTGTTGCACAAAAAAGGGATTTTTACGTTGCCAGATCAGTTTCTGTAATTGTCCAAACAATGAGCTAACCGGGCTAGAAGATTTGATGGGCCCTGCACATTCAAGGCTTTTCAAAGCATTAACAACATAACTAGAATCTGACACTAAATTAAATGCAAATGGACAAGCTTTGAAAACTTTAAGAACTATTGAAAGCTCCATTGTTGAGGTGCACCTGGCAAGAATTGATGCTTTACAGGTTCATTAGAATCCACCATATAAGCACCACAGCCTGTCTTAGACCCATCTGTAAATATAACACTTGTTCCTGGAATGGGCTTTGAAGCAGTTACTTTAGGGAAAACTACAGGATGTTCTTTAAAGAAAGTTAATAGTGGATGTTTAGGATAATGGCAATCTATGTGTCCTGGATAGGTACAACGCAGTATTGTCCAATCATCTATGGCAGCACATAATACCTTGACTTGAGTAGAATCATAAGGAACAACTAGCGTTTGTGGTGATGTCCCAAAATATTGTAAACATTGTTGAATACCCTGTTGCGCAAGTAATGCCATTGCAACAGGATAATACTCAATTGATTTTGTAGGTGAGATTTTAGTATAAATCCATAACAAGGGTCCCTTTTGCCATAAAATTCCCGTAGGTTGTAACTGGGTAGGCAGAATGCACAGGGTAATATCCTCATTATTTTGTACTCTTTGAAGAAAAGCTCTTTGTAGTTTATCTTTTAATTTTGTTAAGGCTTTTCGGGCTGCATTGGTTAATTGCCTCGGTGAATCCAAGGCTGTATCTCTAATTAAAATATCATATAATGGTTTTAACTCATAATTGGCCATTTTTAAACTTTCTCTTATCCAATTTATATCTCCTAATAATTTTTGAAAATCATTTAATGTGCAAAGATGATCCTTTCTTAACTTTACCTTTTGTGGCATGATATGATGTTTAGTTATTTTAGAGCCAAGATAATTGACAACTTTGCTCTGTTGCACCTTTTCAGGGGCAATACAGAGTCCCTTTTGTTTTAACAGTTCTACAAGTGAGCTATATGCTTCTTGAAGAATGCTCTCTTCTTTAGCTGTTAACAGTATATCATCTATATAATGGAGGCATTTCAAGCCTGGAAAACGTGCTCTCAAAGGTTCTAAAGCAGTTGCTACAAATAATTGACACATTGTAGGACTATTGGCCATGCCTTGTGGCAATACAACCCACTGATATCTTTTATCAGGTTCCTCATGATTAGTGGACGGTAAAGTGAAAGCGAATCTCTCACTGTCCTTGCTATTCAGTGGAATGGAAAAGAAGCAGTCCTTAATATCTACCACAATAATAGGCCAATTTTCAGGCAAGGCTGACAGCAATGGAAGACCATGCTGTATAGGTCCCATAATTTTCATTTGCTCATTTATAGCTCTAAGATCATGTAATAATCTCCATTTTTCTGATTTCTTTTTGATGACAAATATGGGTGTATTCCAGGGAGAAAGAGAGGGTTTAATGTGCCCTTCCTCCAATTGCTCTTTCACTAATTGATATGTAGCATGTAATTTCTCAGAGGAGAGTGGCCACTGAGGAACCCAAACTGGCTCCTCTGTTACCCAGGTTATGGGAATGCCCTCCTCAGCGGCCCCTAGGAAAAACCCAACCCTTGTTTGGGTTTCCTAGGTATTGTTTGTATTGGCTCCTTTTTGTCTTGTAAAAATTTTTCCAGGCCAAAATCAGGATGACACCCCATGTTTTTCATAATATTTTTAGATTCTTTGGAGTATTCATTACTTAACTGAAAGCCTATGGATTTTATAAGATCCCTTCCCCAGAGAGACATTGGAAGCTCAAGGACATAGGGTTGTATAACGCCAGAGTGACCTTTGGAATCTTGTCAATTTAACAAATTTGTACTAACATTTGGAACACTGGCATAACCCCGTCCCTGTAATGTTTGTGAGGAAGCCTGTATAGGCCAGCTTTGAGGCCAATCTTTACTAGCTATGATACTGCGATCTGCACCAGTATCCAAAAGTCCCATTATCTTAATGCCATTAATGGTTAACTGTAATGTGGGTCTCTGATCTAAGTCTAAAGATAAAAATGTTAAGTTTGTGCCTGAGGAGCCGAATCCGTTACTTCCTCTTTTTTTGTTATAGGCTGGGTGAGAATCATGTAAGCTGGGTAGCAGGATAAGTTGTGCAATTCTGTCTCCCGGGGAAATGGCAGTGATTCCTTTTGGTGACTCAACCATTATTTTAACTATACCTGTATAATCTGAATCAACTATTTCAGGATGGACTCGTAATCCCCTTAAGGTAGTAGATGATCTCCCTATTAATAATCCCACTGTCCCAGGGTCAAGGGGGCCTTGAAAATCAGACTCCATTACTTGTACCCCCATTTGCGGGGTTAATATGAGTCTGGAGGTGGCACGGAGGTCCAATCCTGCTGAACCTGCAGTGGCTCGCCGCGGTGTTTGGGATGTCTGAAGGTTGGCCACTGCTCTTGGTTCCCTTTCTGTCTCTGATCCTCCATTGCCCCATATATTTGCGGGCCCTGAGGCTGGGGGCCCCGCTGTCCGTTTTTTGAAGGAGTATTATTCCTCAAAGGCTGTCCATTAACATCCCTGACTGATCTGTACTCACTCGCCCAATGTTTTCCTTTCTTACACTTAGGGCACAGTCCCGGGACCAGGCGTTGGGCACTATTTGGTCTCTGGTTACTTTCCCCTTGATTACTTTCTCCTTGGGGGCAGTTGTGTCTCATATGCCCCATTTTACCACATCGGAAGCAGGTCCCAGTGCCACCTGTCCTTTTCTGGCTAATTTGTAAAACTGTAGCAGCCAGCCCAGCATTGGTTAATGGTCCCCCTAGTTCCCTGCAGACTTTCATCCAAACCTCTAATCCTTTAGTTTTATAAGGTGTAATAGCAGCTCTACATTCCTTAGTGCACTGCTCATAAACCAACTGCTTAACTAAAGGCATGGCTGTATCAGGATCACCAAATATCTTTCCAGCTGCATCCACTAGGCGAGCTACGAAATCTGAAAAGGGTTCCATGGGTCCTTGGACAATTTTAGTGAGATTACCACTAACTTCTTCTCTATTGGGCAATGCCTTCTAAGCTCTGGTAGCAATGTTGTTAATTTGTTCATAAACCTGGATAGGATACCCATTTTGCTGATTTGCAAATCTACCTTGTCCAAGTAACATATCCATATCCCAAGCAGCTTGACCTCCACCAGCAGCCCTATTAGCTGCAGCCTGTTCACTAGCGAACTCTATCAGAAATGTTTTCCAATCTAAATACTGACCAGAACTTAAACAGGCTCGTGCAAGGTTCATCCAGTCTGAGGGAGTCATAGCATGCCTATGCAGAGCTTCCAACTGAGCTACTGTAAAAGAGGCTGTAATGCCATATGTCCTGACAGACTCTGTTAATGATTTTACAACCTTGAATTCTAGAGGTTCATGATATCTCTGATTTTGAGGATTCTGAAATACAGGGAATGCAGCTTGCATTTCCGTTCTGACTTTTCTCCATACTCCAGGATTAAAAGACATTCCGCCCTCTGCCCCCATTGCCCCAGGATACGGAGGGGGAGCAGAAGGGATCATGCTCTCATGGCCCTTTTCTAACTGTTTGAATCCTCTTCTTTTTTTTTTTTTTTTTTCTAACCCTTACTCGTTGCAATGACTCATAAACGGATTCAACATCCTCATCATCCGAGACAGAATCGGAGAGATCAGAAGCACACGAGTAAACATCGGAAGCACACGAGTCTTCCAACTCAGAAAGGCTAGGATATTTTTTTTCAGCTTTTGTCTCCCTTTTTACTTGCCCTGTCTTTTTTGGAAGTGTTCTCTTTGTGGCTGTCTTGTCCGAGGCTGCCCTGTCAGATCTCTCTTCCTGCAGTATTTCCAGAGCAGTTTGACCATTCTCAACTGCCTCACTGCATCTCTGATCTTGTAAACATTCTCTTATTAGTCTCCAGACTGGTCTAACCCCCTGCTTAAGTGTGCCCTGCTCTGTGGCAAAATCTAAGTCTCTTCCCAACTTCTCCCAGGAAGGCACTGTGAGGCTTCCAGAAATTGCAAACCAAGGAGCAATTACATCACACTGTTGTAAAAATCGTTCTAAGGTGCGTTTTTTAATTTTCAGTTTCTTAGAGAGAAGCAGCTCGTTAAGAGCCAAAAAAATTGGGTGCGAGGAGGAGGCGCCCATGTTAGTATACTTTTTTTTTTTTTTTTTCTTTTCTCAATTTGAAAAGTTTCTCGGAGGTTTCTCAGAGCCTCTGCAGAATTGCTCCAGCCCTCCGGGCTCCTGCTTGTTTTATCTAATTATCCGTCCGCTCTTGTCGCGGCCCAATTAAATTATCCGTCCGCTCTTGTCGCGGCTCTGCTCTCCCGCTCTCCCTTCTACAGGTGAGCGTTACCCGCTTTTGTCGCGGATCCCCAGTTTTTTCTGAGGACTTACCGGTATACCGCCTGACTGTAAATGAGTTCTGAATCCGGAGAGAGCCGTGGTAATTGTCCCCGTACGGGCCACCACTTGTCGCTCCCGCCTCGACCAGCAAGGAAGACGCGACACCAGGATCCTTTTCATTACAGTTTAATCAGACCTTTGATTAGTTACATTGTGTCTCTCTCGCTGGGGCAAGCCTCTCCCAGCACCTAAGTAGGGCTGGGCTGCCAACCCCAAGCAGCCACGTGGGCACTGTCCACAGGTTCACGAATATGCCAGCAACACACGAATCCAGCCACAGCCAAATAAGGAGCTGTTTACCTTAAAGAGTGTTTGCCATTGGGAAGGCAGAGGGTAGAAGCCAGAGCCATCTTTAGGGTGCGGCTACACGCGGCTCTCTACACTGGACAATCAATATTAATCATCACAAATCTACTCCCATTCCTGTTATCAATTTTCTATATTAGTTACAGTGTTTCTATGGCCAAATACCTAACATGAGGCAATTTAAAGGAGGAAAGGTTATTGGTGCTTATAGTTTCAAGAGATACATTCAGTGAATCATGGTGGAAAAGGCATACCATCTGGAACACAAGGTAGCTGGTTACATTGCAACTGCATTCATAATCAAAAAAAGAGGACAGAAAGTGAGGATGAGCATAAAATCTCAAGGCCTTCCTAAAGTGACTGAATTCTTCCAGTGAGACTTTAACCCCTAAATGTTCTACCTTCCAATACAGTGATATGAATTATGGATGAAGTATTCACACACATGACCTTATAAGAGACAGTTCTCATTCCAACCACAATACTCAATGAGGGTCATTTTTTAAAAGCATCTTCAAGAGTATATATGCTTCTAAAATGACTATTAGTATGTATAGAATCACCAAATAAACTCGCCATGCTTTCTTTATTCAAGGAAAGCACTATTTTTATATTCTGGTCTTCCTTATAGGCTTTGTATCCACTAAGAGCAGTGTCAATTGTGTTCACTTACAAATTGGAGATGGTCATATGATACATTTGCCTTAAAGAGTCACAACTTTCTTCCTTGACTTCTAAGAAAGGCAGCTTCTACAAATGAGCCTGAGCAGATTAAAGGTGTTTCTAGGTACCTTGACTCCTGAACTATAGCTGTGTTCCTGGAATAACTTGGAAACCACTCCAAACTTTTTATTCAAATGTTTTCCCATAGTAAAGATGTTATTGAACCTGTGTGTCAGTCAATACTCCTGATAACAGCCTGAAAATTGGATGGATGCTAAAGGTGCACAAGGTTCAGTCACAGGTCTCAGAATCCATCTTGTCCATGAGGTCTAGGAGACTGAAAGATAAACTCAGTCTAGGCTGCTGCCAAGTGTCTAAGAGATTAAAAGAAGTCTTCATCCTGAACAAATAACTAGAAAAGTAGCCCTGGCCATAAGAAGCCTCAGAGAAAATCAGACAGCTTATAATAAATCTCTCCACTGCTGACAGCAATTCAAAATTTGGGAAGTTAGAATGCATTTCCACTCCACTGGTCTACAGAATGGTAAAGGAGCTCTATGGAAAACATGAGGTCTCTGGTTAAATTGATAGTTGATTAGTTCACACACACACACACACACACACACACACACACACACACACACGCACGTGTGTGTGTATGTATGTATGTATGTATGTATGTATGTATGTATGTATGTGTATATATATATGTATATTTCCTATGCTGTGACATTCTGAAATTGAAATTTTATCTGACTAAAGAATTGTGATGTTTGAGTCAATAAGATGGCTCAGGGAGTACAGGCTCTTGCTGCCAAGACTGATGACCTGAATTTGATACAGCAGACACACCTAAGGGAAGAAGAGAACCATCTCCCACAAGTTGTCCTCAACCAAACCAAACCAAACAAAATAAACATAGATGAATCTAACAAAAAACTATAAAATTTTTGTGGGTTTTGACTAATATTATCCATGTTTTATGTGCTCATTTATTGTGTTATATCTATCCATGTTCCTGTTTTTATATTATTTGTATGGTATCAAATCGGCTTAAATTTAAGTGTGTGCTCATATAAGTTAAAGCAGTTAAATTAGCCAAGATGACTTTTAGTTGATTTAGGTAAACCTTTCATAAATAAGTTTAAAGTTTTTGGCAAGGTAAAAGTAAAAATGTCTTGAAAATTACTATCATGTGGTTTTGGTTTTGTCTATGTTACTAGCTAATAGAGATTATACTTTTCTCCATAGTCTAAATGACAGAACTAAGGAGATAGCTCAGTGGGTGAAGCACTTGGCACGTAAGCATGAGGACCTGAGTTCAAATCCCCAGCAACCATATAAAATGTTAAACATGATGAAACATATCTATAATCCTAACACGTCAAAGAAAGAGACAGAAAGCTCCCCATAGCTCACTAGCCAACTAGTTGTTGGTAAATAATTGAGCTCTAAGTTCAATGTGAGACCCTGTCTAAAAAAATATAATGTGGAGAGTAATAACAGAAAAAGACTCTTGATATTGACCACTGTCCTCCACATGCACGCACACAATACATGTACATACACATGCACACAAACACATTCACACAAATGGTGTTTAAGATATAATGTTCATTGCCTTTTATGTTTCGAGTAAATTAACTTTTATAGTTTTACTTTTGTCAGGAAACAACAAAGTACTGATGAAGCTTCTAATATCTACTGTGGGATGTCCTGTATGTTGTGAATATATGTTGCTATGATTGATTGATAAATAAAACACTGATTGGCCAGTAACCAGGCAGGAAGTACAGGATAGGTGGGACAAACAGAGAAGAGAGGCTGGGAAGTAGAAGCTGGAGGAGATGCCAGCTTGCCATCCAGGGAGCAGCATGTAAAGGCAGCAGGTAAAGCCACGGAACACATGGCAACATATAGATTAACAGAGATGGGTTGAGTATAAGTGTAAGAGCTAGACAATGGTAGGCCTGAGCTAATGCCCAAGCAGTTTAATTAATATGAGCTTCCAAGTCATTATTTTATAAGCAGTTGTGAGGTCCATGGGGCTGGACAGGACTGGAGAAAACTCCAGCAACAGATATCTCTATTTCTGTGGGAAATCTAGAACTAACTATAAGAAGTAACTAAATTAAGTGAATTTATCCACATAATCTTTAAGGCTCTTGAATATATTCATAATTGCTGTTTTGAAGTTCTTGTCTTATGCTTCATCAATACTGCATTTCTCTGGCAAAAGCATATTGTCTTGGCTGTTTCTGTTTGTGATCCTGTATTGGTGTCTAGGCATCAGAAGCTGTGATGATTTAGGTGTTTCTAGCTGTTGATATCTGGTCTTGTCTTTGTTGGGTAGATATTCTATTTGGCTGTTAGTGCCCTCTCTAGATCCTAGGCAAGTATGGTATTTGTAGGGACCCTGGTAAAGAGTGCTTCTGCAATTCAGTGGGTAATATAAAGGAATGAAAATGGGTTATGAGGAAAGACTGATGGGGATGTGGGAAAGAGATGGAGAGACCCTGTCCACACAGAGAGGTGGGATCCCTAGGAAGTTGGAGATGTGTTGGGAGGAATGGTCCCTACAAGGAGGCTGCTGTAGAACAAAGAACATTTCTAGAATAAAAGTGTTGAAAGGTCAAGGGGGACCATGGATCTGAAGCAAGAGTTGAAGTCTCCAATGAATGGCATTGGATGGAGGAGGGGCTCCCCCAAGAAGGATGCTGCAGGACTAAGTCTAGACAGAGCACAAGGAAAGACAGGAAGAAGAGTGAAAATCTCAGCATGGTGTGGCCTCTGGGGTCCCTGTAGAAAGTGTTTCTAGGTATCTGTGGATCACGCAAAGGAATTGAGATGGGCTAGAAGGGAAGACTGAGAGAGTCATCTTGAAAAGCTAAGCTGCATCTGAAACAAGAGGTAGAGTGCCCAGGTGTGGTGATTTGAATGTGATTGGCCCCTTATAGGCTCATATATTTGAATGCTTAGTCATCAGTCAGTAGACTGGGAAAGTTTAAGATATATGGCCTTCTTGGAGTAGGTTTGTCTTGCTGTTATATCTTGTCAATTATTGTGACTGCTTTTTGTCCTTGTTCTAAAAAATCTAGCAGAAGGGATTTCAAGACAGCTTAAAACTGAATCCTGTGGTTATTAGTGATCACACTTATGCAGATATACAATGTAAGCAGAGCAATGAAAAATGCAAAATGTACAGTTTGAGTAGAAAGGGGGCACCAAGAAGTAGAATGGAGCTAAGTACTGTGTTCAAGGAGACAAAAAATTTAAAGAAAAGCAGCCTGATGCTAAATGGAATAAAGGGAGTGGTGACCCTAGGGCAAGAACTCACCCAGCTAAGCTTTCCCCTAGATAAAAGGAATTAAAGGATTTCTAATACCTAAACTGATTTAGGTAACTCCATAAGGTGGAATGGCAGCATGGTCTGAGCCCTATCCCACATAAAACTCCTAATTCCCTTAAATCTTTTCAAGGCTCTAGTTTACCACCACATTTAGAATTGGAATGTCCTCCTTTTCTGCTGGGCCTCTGAACTTGTATCTTCATAGAATTCTTTTGCCTTATGCCTTTTTATCTTATGTTTTTGGCCTACTTGTGTTTTTGCCTCTCCAAGGATGGAAAATCCTGCCTGTATTTTTAACAGCTAAGAGGTAAAAGCATTTCAGGTTGTCAGCTCCCATATGTGGATACATACCAACTAGTTATATAGATCACTGGGTTCAGTCTTATAGAGATTCAAGTGTCTTTTGGATATGAATAATATTGAAAAATTGTTTCATACTATTCTACTCTACTGAGAAAAGTGGCTCTGGAATTGGATTTTGGCCCATCTGCTCCAGACCCAGGCATGCTTGTTTAAGTTTCCTCTAAAGTCTCTGTTCTGGGTCAGGCTGTCCACTTGACCTCTGTGACAAGGAGGAGAACAAAATGGAACAACAAAGGAAAAGACACTTTGCTTTACTCTTGAGGACAAGTAAAAGTAAACTATCTCCCATAGAAGTTACAAATGGAAACTCTCTAAATAGCACTCTCCCCACCCCTTTCCTTGGTTTTCCTTACTATCTTTAAAGCTTTTGTTGAAAATTTAACTTTCTGTATTTCAGGATTTATAAGTTCAATGGGATGATTTTAAACAGGTTTGCAAAATTAAGAGGTAACCTTAAAATTTGTTGTTAATCCCACAGGGCGAGAATAAGACCACAACAATTTTTGAGACAAAGTTGAAGTAAGCTGATGGCCAGATCCATGGATGCTGGCAATGTCCATACCTGGAATTCTCAGAGTATGATGCTGAATTACATTAGTCAGGGGCTTATAAAAAAAAGACAAAACCCACAAAGTTACATATTTCATGCCTTCATCCAATCAGGAACAAGCATACATACTGACCTATTTCCTGGTTACTTACTCACTCCTATGTTTAATCAAGCATGCATCCTGTGCAGTAGGGGCAACCAAGTTTGTTTACAGAAGCAAAAACACTCATCTTGTTATCTTACATGAACAGCCCCCAGCATTCCAAGAAGCTACCTGTCCTTGGGCAAGTGGGGCTTACAAGTTAAAGGCACTTTTGTTTTATAGATCTCTTAAACACAGTAACTTAGACTGTTTATGTCTAATGGCTCAGAGCCTCCTGAGGGTGGAAAGGTATAATATGAGGTAAACTAGGGCTCTTTAATTTATGACCAAGGGACCTCTTCACAGACCTACCATTTCTGATTGCAACATAATCCAGGAGTTAGTCATCACACTGTAATCAAAATGGGTTGATAGTTAAAAGTTTATGTATAGATAGCTGGGTGGTGGTGGCGCATGCCTTTAATCACAGCACTCTAGAGGCAGAGATAGGCAGATTTCTGTGAGTTCGAGGCCATCCTGGTCTACAAAGCAAGTTCCAGGAAGGGCGCAAAGCTACATAGAGAAACCCTGTCTTGAAAAACCAAAAAAAAAAAAAAAAAAAAAAAAAAAAGTTTATGTATAGATAATCTTAATTTGCTATAACATACCATGTACGTAACTTTGATTCAACTGTTGTTTAGAAAAGAATGTGTGCCTGATGGGCTTCACCTTGGAGTACCATGTGGCTTGCAGCCATTTTGGTAGCCATGTGATTCAATCATTATCTTTAAAAGATTAAAATAATGGACTTCATGTGACTTCACTGTCATTGTATTCAAGGTGATCAAGTGGTATAAACCAACTGAGGCAATACACACTGAGCCCTTTGCTTATCGTATCTCCCTTTTATTAGACTAAGGAGGCAACACCAGGATTTCAAGACAATTTGTTTTAAAACTGAGTCATATAAAAAAGCTGGCATTATGTAAAAGTACATTATAAAAGGATCAGGGAAATAAGGCTCCCAGTCTGTCTGTAGACTTTGTTTATGGTTTAAATTTTATTTTGATACTCAAGGATCTTTAATTCAAGAATTATAATTCTTAAAGATCAAAGTTACAGGGATAAGACTATAAAAATCCTAATCTTACAGAAGAGTTACTAACTTATTGTAAACTTTTAAACATAATTAAGATATACAAATTAATGGTCAGTCATGCTCAGTACAAATGTAATTTCTTTGTAGAAACAAGCTTAGAGCAAAAGACCAATTTACATTTCTCACTATATAGCTTTCTGTATAGAAGTTAAGCCTGAAGTAAATAAAGCTAAACAAGTTTAAAGTAAACTGAAAGTTTGTTTAATGTAAAATAATATTCAAAATCAGGTGTATAAAATTGGCTATAAAAGATTGAATTCTTGGTTAAAATGGGCTAAATTTACAACAGAATCACAGTGTCAGGAAACCACTAGGCTCAAGTAGTTCCCTTGGATGGAGCACAAGTATCCTTGGATGGAGCACCATTCCATGAGAATAAGTTGCAGGCTAGTTTCGTTACAGGATAAGGACACAAGGGAAATAAGGCCTGCCAGAAATCTACTGCTTCTGAGTCCAACTGCATAGGCCTTACCACCTCTGGTCATGTCTCATGTCTCCGCAATGTCTCCTCATGTCTCACATGACAGGGTGATAGATTCTCTTGCTCAGAGAAGGATCTCAAGATTTTCATCCATATCCTAAATGTTTTGAACAACAGAGAGGCAAATAGCAATTACTCTGTCCACAATGTATCTGAACTGACATATGATGATGCTGTGAACATAGCAATCTTGTATCCAAGCCTAGCTGGTATGGGGCCTGTAGCTAGTTCAACTGATCATGTCCTTTACCCTGACATTCAGTACTTTCTTTTAGAAAAAGCTAATTCCAGGGTCTATAACCTGGAATATAACCTATACCCATGTTTCCTTGTTATAAAATGATGCCATATATTTTGTCATCAAGCTCTCAGTTTTGGAAAGTTATAAAAAATATCCAAGTGACAATTGACAGTTGGAAGTTTGCTTATTTTGTCAAAATGTGGTGACCTAAAAATTTGTCCATCAACAAAGGGAATAAAGAGTTGTCTTAGCCTTTTATGTTAATTTGGGCTATGATGTAAATTACTTCTTACAGATTTGATATGACTGACTTTCTTTGCCTTTCATATGTCAGCTGAGTATGTAGAATGAAAATGTAGATATTTTTTAAATGTTCTTTTAATAGGAATAATTTTAGAAGCTTTTGTGGAGTGAATCATTTACTCTCAAAAAGGCAGATATTGTCTCTAGGAGTATATTTTTTAAACTGGAAATTGAAAATCATTTTTCCTTAGAAAATACAACTTACAATTAAATTGTCTTTTGGAATGTGGGTAAAACAATTTGATGCTAACAAAAATATATATTGTCATGTTTTCAAATAGTATATATGGTCATTTAAGACAATGGGCCTGATTTTTTTTATTTTTACTTTTTCAAATTGTTTATAATAAAAATTTGTTTTACTCAACATACTCTGGTTTTGTTCATTAAATAATAGCTGGTATTGTTAATATTTTAATAAAATATACAAATTTGGCTTATCATATGTGGAAGCAAGGAATACCACTTAGACACTTTCTGTTCAGAATTATTCCTTGGATGCTAACTCTAACTGACTTCTTTTTCAAAGCTTCCACATCCCTTATGCAGGAGTCTGATGTAAACAAACAGCTAATTACAGTCACCTTATCCTTCTATACAGCTCTGGTACATGGTCCAGGCAGTTGTACAATTGCACTTAACTCATGATAATCTTGACGTAAGAGTTTTTCTCTTGTAATGTTCCCCACAAAGTTGTAGTTATTACCTCCTGACTGATGCTCTGGATCTTTGCCAACTGTTAAGTTTTCTCATGGCCCCTTGGATGGACCCTTTTCTGAGACACTCTAACTGCTGCTCCCCTCATTACCCTTCTGTCAGCCTTGAAGCAGTTACCAAAAGATCAAACCCCTAACCCCCTAAAATCAGTTTGGGTTACCTCCAAAAGGGGACTAATGAGCTACGAGCCATCAACTCACCCCTCTTCTTGCCACTCTGGACATTGTTTTTAGGACTCAAAACTGAAACTGCTGGACTAAAGACCTCTTTGCATCAATTGACCTCTCTGTCTCACCAGCTCAAATCAGCTTAACATCCTTCAGGACCAGATCAACTTCTTGACTGTTGCAGTACTCCAAGATTAAAAAGGACTAGTCATTGTAATCCTAATCAATTCTATGACACTTCCTCTCACCAACCCACTCCATTTCTACTACCTCTGTTCCTCTCTATCCCTCAAACTTCCCAGAAAAATCTCTGTTTTACTCTGTAACCAAATCATCTGCTTACAACCCGCTAATAATTATTTCCTGAGTATCTTCAGGAATACAAGACAGCAATCACCTGATCCATTACAGCTGATCAAGTTAAGACTCTCCCATAGTTACATAACCAGAGGACCCCCTCTTCAGTGGACCCAGAACTACCACCTCTGACAAAGACCCTTCTCAACATAAAACAACTATAACACCCCTACCCTGAATTTTTTATATCCTCTCAGAGATAGGAATGATAGCTTCCTGCTGAAAGAATGTACTTACCTTTCAATCTAAGAAATACACTTCTGCCCCATAAGAGGCCATATGCCATCTTCCCCTGTAGGCATTTTGGCCATCCATGCACTTGTGTGACAAGATACCTTCTCGCCATAAATAAACATGGTCCCACCTAAGACCAAACCAAGCCTCTCTTTCTTTCTGCCTTCTCCATCTCTATAGCTGATTTTTAAAAATTATGTAACAGAAAGACTATGGGGACTTTTGAAGTTGGACTGAATGCATTTTGCATTATGATATGGCTACAAGTCTTTGGGGTCCAGGGAGTGGAATGTAGTGGTTTGAATGAGATTGTCCCCCATAGCCTTGTATATTTGAATGCTTAGTCATCAGTTAGTAGACTATTTGGGAAAGAGTAGGATGTGTGACTTTGTTGGAGTACATATGTCTTTGTTGGAGAAAGTGTGTTGCTGGGGAGTGGGCTTTAAGGTTTCAAAAGCCCATTCTAGACCTAGTATCTGTCTCTCTAATTCCTGGGATCAGTATGTAGCTCTCAGCTACTTCTCCAGCCATGCCTGCTTGTGTGCCACCATGCTCCCTGGCATAATGATAATGGACTAAATCTCTGATTGTAAGCAAGGCCACAATTAAATGCTTTATTTGATAAGAGTTGCCTTGGTCATGATGTCTTTTCACAGAAATAGAACAGCAACTAAGACACCTTTGAATGTCAAATTGAGTGAATTTAAAGAAGTATGTCTGGCAGACTCCTCTGCTCAACCATAGGCAACACTTGCTAGAAGACCAGGTAGGCTGCCCACAGACCTTCCCCATTCTCTTATCCCAGGCCCAATTCTCAGGGTTGCCCCTAGAGCTGCAACAGAATACCAGCTGTGGCTCCTCTCCTCACTGTGTACCCTTCCTGTGGATCCCACAGACCACCCCCCTCTACCTTTCCCTTCCTGCCTCATTGCTGTGCCCCAGCACCCAAATAGGGCAGACACTCCCTGCTCAACCACAGGCCAGAAGACCAGGTAGGCTGTGTAAGGACCTCCCCCACTCTCTCAATTACCCCAGACTCAACTCTCAGGGTCAACCCTAGCCCTGCAACAGCGCACCAAGGGCAGCTTCTCCTCCCCTTGCCTATGCCTCCTGTGGATCACCTAGACCATATCCCCATGACCTCATATTCCCCAGCCTCCAACACCAGCAAACATTCCCATAAAAACACCAGCCAAGCAGATCAATAAAACAGACAACACTCAGCCAACACACTCTCTGAAAATCCAGAGAAGAAATAGAAATTAAGGAACAAAATTCACACCCAAACAAGACAAATCAAGAAATTAACAGCTAGACTTATAATCACCCCAAACCCAGATGCCTAGACACTAGCATAAAAACACAATCAATAACAGCCAGAGAATATGTCACCACAAGAGCCCTGCTATACTACCATAGAGGTCCTGAATATTCCAACATAGTTGAAGCACAAGAAAAAGACCTTAAAACCAGCTATATAAAGATGATAGAGGGGCCATGTTGGTGTCCATGGCCAATGTTGCTGCAGAAGGTCATGTTGAAATCCATGGTCCATGTTACCTCCTAAGGCCATGTGGATGTCTGTGGTCTGTGCTGCTGCCTGAAGTCGTGTGAATGTTCATGGATTTTTTGCTACCAGGAACCATACTGTTGTTTGTGATCTATGCTGCCACTGAGGGCTATGATGGTGAATGGGGCCTGTGCTATGGCAGAGGGCTGTGTTGATGCCCATGGTCTGTACTGCCAGTGGACACCATGGTGAGATCCATGGCACATACTAGCATCAGAGGCTGTATGGATGTCCTTGGTCCCTGCTCTCAATGACAGTAAAGGGCAAGAAGCTTTTATTCAGCAACCCTGCCTCCAGAAGGAAACCCAGTCATGGCCAGCCACAGTTCCTGTACCCTGGCTGCACTACCTGTAGTCTGCCTCATTTGTATGGTTAAACACCACCACCAGCCACATGACTCTGCTTCACTCTGTCACCAGGTTCCCAGGCTGGCCTAGGTTCTAGTCCCTGCTATTCAGCTCAAAGCACAGCTCTGCCTTACCTCAGCAATTCCCTGGGCTCTAGCATGTCTCAGCCACTGACACTGCTTCTCCACCTGGGGCAGTAGTCTTGTTTACTGTCTCTGCTGCTCACCACTGCTTGTTGATTACCTTTCCCATGGTGCAGCATCTCTCTTGGGCTCTCCACATCGCTGCCTGCTGCCTGCCTCTCTTGCTGCCAGTCATCTTTGCTGCACTCCTCACCGTGGCTTCCTTTTGCCAGAAAGCTTGCAGACCCTGACTGCTTATGCTGTCTCTCGGGTGGTCTGCCACCAGCAATGTGCTGATGCCCCCACAGGTCTCAAATGCCAATGCCTGGCTGCATCTGCTTGTGCTGGCTCTGGCATCTGCCATTGTTAGTGGCCTCTGGAGCTTCTGAAGCCACTCAGACTGCCACATTTGCAGTCCACTATGGAAGCTTGCTTTCTGTGTCCCTGGTTCTGCTTGTGCTCAGAGAAAACCTACTTTACTCTAAATTACTTTTTATTAAACCTTCACCATATCCCAAAACATAAAGCTTGTATTCCCCAAACTTTACCAAAACTTTTTTACAACTTTAGAGAGAGAAACCGACAGAGACACAGAGAGATACTCGCTGCAGTCTTTGCTTTATATTTATAATTTCTCCAGAATATTAAAATACTAACACTTCAATTTAATTCATTACCAGGCATGCCCCTGCTCTACTGTGCCTCCTACTCTCCTTTCACCAAGTCCCTGTTCAGGCACCACCTGTGGGGGGTCTTCCCCCACTTTTTCCAGGGTACTCTTGAGGAAAGAGGGATAAGAAAATATCAGGTAGAAAAATAGATAAAGACAAGAAGAAAGAAACATGGGATAGCTTCAAGAGGACCCAATGGCCCAGAACTTTATTTAAAAGGCTTTTCTATAACAATGCCAAGGGGCAAGGCAAAAGACCTCCCGCTTGCTAGATATAGCCAAGTACAAACCATTGCAAACACCTGGTAACCACATCCATGGTCAAATCATCCCCTTATGCAGCCCTGCTGGGTAAAGCAAGCTCAGATTCTCAGACCCTGAGTAATTTGGGCCTCCACACCCATACCAGGCTTATTTTAAAAGGACATTGTCAGCTAACAAGCAGCTGAATGTTACTGGCCTAGGCTCAGTTGTGAGATGCCCAATCTGACTCTAAATAAAGCCTTTCCAGAACCTTGAACCAACCATTATATTGCCTGTATCACAAGAACATTAAATGTACAATTACTTACAACTGTAACTCTTTCTGGCCCACACCAGAAAGCCCCACCCCTTCCCCCAGAAAATCCATGCCACTTAACACAGACAAGGGAAAGTCTGCTTGCCATAAAAGTGTGACCTGAACAGTTATATAATTTGCCCATAGTTCAACTTCATGGAAAAGAAATTCCATACAACCAGCTTCTTAGACTGATAAAACTTCAGTTCAAAGAAAATAACAGCTAAGCCCCCAAAATACCATTCAAAGGCAGCTAGATATACCCTCCTCTATGAGAAAGGGCAATAAAGGTTAGAGCATCTGACAATATATGACTGGTAAATGGATTTTTACAGTCTTACAACCACCATAGGAAGGTTTAAATATCATTTATTTTTGTAGATAGTGGGTGGATAGAAGTTTTCCCTTGCAGAACAGAAAAAAAGAGGAGACTTAAATGGAAACCACCAGCATTTGGCTCTATCCAAAGTGACTACAGACTCATCTTAATTTCAAAGATAGTGAAAATTTTTCCAGGTGCATGGAAGTTAGGTGCACCAAGGAGACTCTGGCCATCTGACTGAATTAAATACCAGCCATATGCTCAAGGTAACCTTGGGAAATTTGCATCAAAAAAGCTCAGGAAATTTGGTTAAAATTTTATCTGTTGCTCTGACCTACACTGAGTTTCCCTCAACTCTAACTCAGTCCCATATGAAATGCTGTATAGAAGGAAGAGGAAATAACTCTGACATTAAACCCTAAAATGAAAAATTGAATTAGAAATTTAATATTATCATTCCAAGGCTTGTTGACCCTTAATAGATCAAGAAGAAAGCTGTCTACCCTGTGAACAGAGGGTTGTGTATATTTTAAAACATGTAATTTGATTACTATACCAAGTTTCAAGCTATATAACAGAACTTTTATATTAAAAACAATATGGTATGGGCACAAAAACAAACATGTAGATCTGTAGAACAAAATAGAAGACCTAAACATGACTACACAATTACATTCATCTCATTGGACAAAGATGCCAAAAAATGCATACTTGAGGAAAGGCAGTATCTTCAACAAAAGGCTTTAGGAAAACTGGATGTCTACATGTAGAAGAATGAAATTAGACCCATATTTAGATCTCAGTGTGAAATCTGAAATGCTGGAAAAGTTAGAAGAAAACATATACAGTACCCTACAAGATATAGATCTAAGAAAGAACTTTCAGAATAGGACTCCATTTGCCCAAGAATTAAGGCCAACAATTGACAAGATGGACTTCATAAGACCAAAAAGCTTTTGTAAAGCTAAAGAAACAGTTAGTTGAGTAAAGAGGAAAGCCATAGAATTGGAAAAGATCTTTGCTATCTATACATTTGACAGAGGATTAATATTCAAGAATATACAAGGAACTCAGAAAATAAGTAATCTGATTTTAAAAAGGATAGGAATCTGAACAGAGAGTTCTTAAATGTAGTTGATGTTTTCCTGTGTCCCATCTGGCCCATAGTCAAGACAAATCTCTCTTACCAACCAGTCCTGTAGCCACTTATACCCAAGTAAACACACAGAGGCTTATATTAATTAAAACTCTTTGGCCATTAGCTCAGGCTAACTATTGACTAGCTCTTACACATAAATTAACCCATAATTCTTATTTATGTTTAGCCATGTGGCTTGGTATCTTTTCTCAGTTCTGCCTTCACATCTTGCTTCTCATGGTGGTGCCAGCTGGCAGCATCTCTTGACTCAGCCTTCCATTCCCAGAATTCTCTTCTCTCTTTATCCCGCCTATACTAGACTTCCTGCCTGGCTATTGGCCAATCAGTGTTTTATTTGTCAATCAATCAGAGCAATACATTCACAGCATACAGAAAGACATCCCCAGCACATAAAGGAGAAAGAAAAGTGGCTAATATATATCTTTAAAAGTGCTTATCATCCTTAGCAATCAGAAAAGATAATTATAACTACTTTGCGATTTCAGCAGCATCAGAATGGCTAAGATCCAAAAAATAATCTTCAGTAAATGTTAGGGATGATGTGAGAAAAGGGAACCCTCATTCACTGTTGGTGGCACTGCAAACTGCTGTAGTAACTATGGAAATCAATGTGGAGAATTATCAAAATACTAATAATAACTCTAACATATGGCCCGGCTATCACTCCTTGGCAAAAGCTCAAAGAATTTGGTATCCTATTCTACATATACTTGCTCAGCTGTGTTCATAGTCATTGTGTTCACAATAATCAAGAAATTGTAGCAGCCTAGATGTCCACAAACTGATGAATGGAAAATGAAATTTGGTACATATACACAATGTAACACTATTCAGCTATAAAAAATGAAATCATAAAAATTTAAGATAGATAGATGGAACTAGAAATTATACTGAATAAGGTAAACCAGATCCAGAAAGACAAACAACACATTTTCTTTTATATCTGAATCCTAGATTTGAGTACACAATCTGTACTAACAGCAGAAGCTAGAATAGTATAAAGAGACTGTCAGGGTGGGGGTGGAAAAGGAGTTCTAGGGGAGGAAGGCAATAGGACACAGTGCTATAAATATCAGTAGATGGGGAAAGGGAGACTTAATTGGTGAGGGTGAAGAGAAAGTAACACAAAAATAGAGAGAGAGAGGAAGGGGAAATAAAAAACATTAAGAATTTTTGAAAAAGCCATAGGAAAATGTTATTTTCTAGATTTACTTAAAATTACATATTTTATATATGTACATCTGTATAAGCCCAAATGGTGCAATAGTGGCACTTATAACTTAGGGATAGCTCACAGTTGTCTAATTGGACATAAGTTCCATTTGACAGGTGAAAATTATTGTCCAGAACTATAAACCTAGTCAACTACCAATGGCTGGAGATGTCAGAGACCTAAGAAGAAAAGGAACTACTGACATTTTACTAAATCAATATAGCTTCTTGTAGTGATATATTGTGTACCCGAATAAAGCTTACCTGGAGATCAGAGGACAGAGCCAGCCACTAAATTAGACATAGAGGTCAGGCAGTGGTGGCACACAATTTTAATCCTATCACTTGAGAAGCAGAGATCCATCTGAATATCTGTGAGTTCAAGGGCACACTGGGATCCATGAGAGAAACAGAATCAGGGAGTGGTAAGACATGTCTTTAATACCAGGAAGTAATACAGCAGGACACAGAAAGGTATATAAGGTGTGAGGAAACAGGAACTCCCTCTCTTGAGATTGAGAATTTCCTACAGGTAAGCTAGTGGCTGGCTGTTCTGCTTTTCTGATCTTTCAACTTTCACCCCAATATCTGGCTCTGAGTTTTTTTTATTTTAAGACCTTTTAAGATTTGTGTTATAGCATCTAACTGTATTCTTAATACATATCCTTGGGGATGAAAAGATGATTAGTGGTTAAGAGCACTGGTTGTTCTTCCAGAGAACCTGGGTTCAATTCCCAGCATTCACATGGCAGCTCACAACTATCTATAACTCTAGTTCCAGGAAATCCATTCCCTCTTCTGGCATCCAGATGCACCAGGCACAATAGTGGTGCACAGAAATACCTGCAGGCAACATAATCACACACATACAATTTTTAAAAAATGGTTTTTAAATACCTATCTTTATACCCACAGAGAAGTGTAGCTCTCATCCCTCCATCAAAGAAGCTTCCTTTTGTAGCATATGGAGACTACTACGGAGATTCATAACTAGTCAAAAGGCAGAAAATAAGTGACTGTGGGTTGCCTAACCCCAACTGGTATGTATCTCCTATTCAGGGAAAACTCACAGAAGAAGGGGGAAATTATCGTAAATGCTAGAGGACCATGCAATCTGCTGGCTATGATGTCTTACATGACAGGGAAGATGCACCTGTGAATCTCAACAATATGGTTACCTAAATAAGACCTGAATAATGACCACACTTGTCAATATATGCCAATGGGCATCAGGAAAAATGCACAAGGCCCTACCTCTAGATGTAGAACTATAGGCAATCAATGGCTAATAAGTGAGGGGTTGGGGGATGTTTTCTCCAGGAATGAGCCCTCAATAATTAACTCACTACCAAGTGGTGAGCCCTAAACACATATACATACAAGCAACACTAAATAGACTAAGTAGGATGTGTGTGTGTGTGTGTGTGTGTGTGTGTGTGTGTGTTTGTGTGTGTAACAATAATAAACACAGAAGAAGAGGTCAGGAATTCCAGAAGGAGTTGAAGTGGGGATAGAAGGAGTTGAAGGGGAGAGAAGGAGATGTGAAGTGATGTAAATACATTATGCTCACGTATGGAGTTCTCAAAAAAATTGAAATTTAAAAAATAAGACATGGAATTCAGGGACCTTTCAGAATCAGCATAGCATAATTTTCACAGAACCTTATTTTATGTTACCAATGCCTCAATCCTCTGTTAAATTATAAGATACAACTCCCTGGATTTATTACTCTGGAGTTATAAAAGTCCAAGAACCAAAAGATTCAAATGCTCCTAAAAGTATGTGCTCCTATGAACTGGGACCAAGACTCACATTATAGTCTATTTTATTTTATTTATTATTAATACTGTGTGTGTGTTCTTGCATAATGTGGGGGCAGGCATGCATGCTACATTGAGTCTGTGGAGGTCAGAGGACAACATTGTGGAGTCAGTTCTCTCCTTCTAGGTTTACATGGTCTCTGGTTCATGCCACCCATCAACATGACACAGCTCAGATATCTGAAGGAGTCCCAATAAGGGCTAGCCTCCATCATATTAGCCAGTGGCAACGTCTGTGAGGATTTTTTAGAGTTCAGCTCACTGTGTGCATGGTGGGGGGCATGGAAGGGCCCCTAGGAAGAGGTCCTGGAAAGAAAGGTAGCTGAACAAGCTAGTAAGTAGGTTTCCTCCTTCATTTCTGTGTCATTTCCTGCTTGAGTTCCCACCCAAACTTCCCTCAATTATGACCCAGAAGTGTAAGCCAAATAAAACCTCCTCTCTCCCCCAAGCTGCTTTTGGTCTTAGTGTTTATCACAGCAATAAAAAAAAAGAGCATGTGAGTTTCAGTTATCAAACTCAGATCACCAAGCCTGTGTGACAATCATCTTTACCCACTGAGATGTCTTCCCATCTCTCACATTATAGCTTTTAAATATCAAATAAGTACAGGCAAACAATAAAAGACTTTTGTCCCACTATTCTACTTGTTTTATTAATTTGTAATAACTTTAGTCTTCTGATTATTCTCTTTTGTATCTTATTGGAAGCTTAGTATTAGGTTCAATTGTTGTGTTAGAGACTTTTCCTGTGGCAATACCACACACGTGCAGGCACAAACACACATACACTCACGCATGCATGCCTGCATGTACGCACCCTAGAATGGGAACCATGACAGACCAAAGAAACAAATGTACCAAAGTCCAACTTGATGAACTGAAGAGTTTATTGAGGTTACTAACAGGAACATGAGTACGAAGTTACTTACAGGAGCAGGAATGACTCAAATGCAGCTGCATCACAAAAAGGCCATCACAACATGGAAAACAGCTCACAAAAACAGCACAGAAAGCTGGGGATCTCTGCACAACTAGCAGGCATCTCAACAGGTCTGAAAATTCTGCCCTCTCTGCAGCTCAGCCCATCAGTCTCCAAGCCTAGCAGCTGTTATCTGCTTTCACATCTCCATAGAGGGTTCTTGTGAATCATGCAAATTCAGCTTTCTCAAACATGTGGAAGTTGTTTATTTCTGAGTCTCATGAGCCTCCCTATTCCCTCTGGAGCAAATGTTTCCATTCAGATGAAACTGCTATACAACATCAACAGTAAGCATTTATTTTGCCTTTTTCTGTTAGTTTACTTATTTGAGCAACTGTGTTTTAGCCTGGATTACTCAGGACATTAAGTCTATATTCTCTGGGTTACTTAAAGTAGAAATGTAGAAGTTATAGTTTTTTTGTTTGTTTGTTTTGTTTTGTTTTTTGTTTTTTGTTTTTCAAGGCAGGGTTTCTCTGTGTAGCTTTGCGCCTTTCCTGGATCTCACCCTGTAGACCAGGCTGGCCTCGAACTCACAGGAATCCACCTGCCTCTGCCTCCTGAGTGCTGGGATTAAAGGTGTGTGCCACCACCACCTGGCAAAGTTATAGATTTTATTCATAGTTTATGTCATAATTTGGTATACCTTAAGATGTTATAGAAAAACAGTTATAAATGGAGTTCACAATGTGGTATTATTGAGTGCCCCTTGGGATTTCAAGGCCAATCTCACTGTAATTTCAATCTCACTGTTGCTTTACTCTCCTAACTAGGATAAAAACCAACATCTGGTCTAATGGAATCGAATTAAAGACCCTGACATTAATCCACACACCTATGAACATATGATTTTTGACAAAGCCAAAACTGTACCATGGAAAAAAAGAAAGCATCTTCAACAAATGGTGCTGGCATAACTGGATGACAACATGCAGAAGATTGCAAATAGATCTATATCTGTCACCATGTACAAAACTCAAGTCCAAGTGGATCAAAGACCTCAACATAAATCCAGTTACAGTGAACTTGATAGAAGAGAAAGTAGGAAGTACTGTTGAATGCATTGGCACCAGAGATCACTTTCTAAATATAACACCAGTAGCAAGAAGGAAACAATCAATCAATGGGACCTCCTGAAACTGAGAAGCTTTTGTAGAGCAAAGGACACAGTTAATAAGACAAAACGACAGCCTACAGAATGGAAAAAGGTCTTCATCAACCCCACATCTGACAGAGGGCTGATCTCCAAAGTATATAAAGAATTCAAAAAACTAGACTTCAAAATACTGAACAATCCAATTAAAACATGGGCTACAGAGCTTAATAGAGAATTCTCAACAGAAGATTCTCAAATAGCTGAAAGGCATTTAAGGAATTGCTCAACATCCTTAGTCATCAGGGAAATGCAAATCAAAACAACTCTGAGATACCATCTTACACCTGTCAGAATGGCTAAGATCAAAAACACTGAAGACAGCTTATGTTGGAGAGGATGTGAAGCAAAAGGAACATTCCTACACTGTTGGTGGGAATGCAAACTTGTACAGCCACTCTGGAAATCAGAATGGCAGTTTCTCAGAAAATTGTGAGTAAGTCTTCCTCAAGACCCAGTTATACCACTCTTAATCATATACCCAAGGAATGCTCTATCTTACCACAAGGACACCTGCTCAACTATGTTCGTATCAGCACTATTCATAATAGTCAGAACCTGGAAACAACCTAGATGCCTGTCAATTGAAGAATGGACAAAGAAAATGTGGCACATATACACAATGGAGTACTACTCAGCAGTAAAAAAAAAAAATGATATCATGAAATTTGCAGGCAAATGGATGAAACTAGAAAATATCATCTTGAGTGAGGTATACCAGGCTCAGAAGGACAAACATAGTATGTACTCACTCATAAGTGGATACTAAATGTGAGGGAAGGGATGGCCAGACTGCAACCCACAACTCCAGAGAGGCTGGCTAACAGGGAAAGACCCTAGGAGGGACACATGGATGACCCTGCAGAGGAGAAGTGGATGAGATCTACTTGAGTGGACTGGGTATGTGTGTGGGGGGTGGCAGAGGGCAAGGAGTGGGGGGTGAGAACATAGGGAAATGGGAGGGTCAAGATGGAACAAGGACAGAGTGGGAGGGCAGGGAGGAACATACCATGATAGATGAGGACATCATGAGAATAGGAAGGCGCAGGGTGCTGGGGAGGCTCTCAGTAATCCACAAGAATGACACCACCTTGGTATCCTGGTAATGGTCCAGAGGGTGCCTGGACTGGTCTACTCTGGTGGCCGGCCTAGCAAATAACCTAGCTGTCATCATAGAGCCTTTGTCCAGTGACTGATGGAGGCAGATGCAGAGATCCATTCCCAGGCTGACCTCTGGGAATCCAACTGATGAGAGAGAGGAGAGATACTGCAGGCGAGGGACATTGAGATCATGATGGGAGGAAGTGCAGAAATGACCGGCCACACTAGTGGAAGCCCATGAACTTTGGACTAGTGGCTGTGGAGCCCCCATGGGATTGGACTAGGCCCTCTAGATACGAAAGATGGTTGTTTGGCTCAAATTGTTTGGGGGGCACCCAGGCAGGGGGATCAGGATTTGTCCCTGGTCTATGGGCAGGCTTCTGGGAATTCGGTGCCTGTGGTGTGATGCCTTGCACAGCCTTGGTGCAGTGGGAAGGGGCTTGGACCTGCCTAGGCTCAGTGTGCTGGGCTCTGCTGACTCCCTATAGGAGACCTTGTTTTGGGGGATATGGGGATGTGGGGTGGCTTGGGAAAGAAGGCTAGGGCTTGGGATGAGGGGGTATCTGTGGATGGTATGTGGAATGAGTAGAAAATTTCTTAATAAAGAAAAATAATAAAAAAAGAAATAAAAGAAATAGGTGGCAAAAGCATATGAATTTTAAAGTATTCTCAATGGTCAATGTTTCAGTATTTTAACTTACTTAGGTATTTATTTAAGAAGTATAAATTAATGTAATGGCAATATATAATTTGAATATCCTAAAAGTCATAGAAATCTTCACCATAATTACTGCTATATTAAAAATTGTCGGAGTTGGGATTTAGCTCAGTGGTAGAGCACTTGCCTAGCAAGCACAAGGCCCTGGGTTCAATCCTCAGCTCCAAAAAAAAATTGTCAGAACATTATTCATTTTAGTTTGTATTTAAAATACAAACACAGCTTTGTATTCTTCACAATCTTAATATTAAATAAAAGTATTGCTGGTTCATTTGGTCAGTAAATCTCTAAAAGTAAGGAAAGACATAGCTGTAGGAGTTACTTTTCTTTTTGTTGTGACAAAATATATAATATAGGCAACTTAAGGGAAGAAAGACTTATTTTGGTTCATGGCTTAAGACAAAAACACGGTCAATCATCACAGGAAGAGCTGGCACCAAGAGTGTGAGGCAGCTAGTCAAATTGTGTCTGTAGTCAGAAAGCACAGACAGATGAATGCTGCTGTTCAGATGGCTTCCAGGTTTTCCCTTTTTATTCAGCCCAGGACTCAAAATCATAACATCGTGCCACCCACATTCAGAATGTGTCTTAGTTTGGTTAAACTTCTCCGAAAGCACCCTAAATACAGAGAGAGAGAGAGAGAGAGAGAGAGAGAGAGAGAGAGAGAGAGAGAGAGAGTGTCTCTTGAGTGATTCCAAATCTAGTCAAATTGACAATGAAGACTAGTCATAATATGTCAGCTTGACACCTAAACACATCACTTTAAATCATAAGCTTCTACTTCTGTCTCCTAAAGTCTCATGTCCATCTCATTGTGCAAAATGCATTTAGTGCATCTCTGTCACCAAATTTTACAGTTCCAAAACTGTTCAAAAGTCTAAGTGTAGAGTCTCTACTGAGACTCCTCAGGCAATCTGTTAACTGTGAACACCTATAAAATAAAAATATAGTTACATACTTCTAATACATAATGCACAGAGTAAACATTCATATCCCAAAATGGGGTAATGGGGACTGAAGGAATACTGAAAAATCATCACACCAAACCAAATAAGAAAAACACCAGATCTATCATCTGAGACACATAATGGGATCATTCAGGCTCAGAAATCCTTGGGAAGCCTAATCCCTCCACCTTTGCCACCTGAAGCACACTCAACCCCTTTCTTTGATTGGTTCTATCTACTCTGTATGTACAGCTATTCTTGGCAGATGTTCCATGATCATGGCATTTTCAGCACTCAATAGTCTTCATTTCAGTTTAGTTTCACCTTCACAACTTCATCCAATAGCCTCTCAGGGGTGCTGCTTAAAGGTAATCTGATCCTTTCACACATTGCTTTCTAAACCTTGATGCTGGCCTCCATAAACCTGTAACTCTAGAACTTTGCAAACCTGAAAGGTCAGTATGACATAGAGAGGAAGTTCTGCTGACCCCTTAAAATATAATCTCTTCCCTTTTCTACTTGTTATTTAAATGTTTCCCATAGGCTCATTCAGTTTGAATACCTGGTCCCTAATTGGTGGAACCAGTCTGAGAAGGATGAGGAGGTGTGGCCTTGTTGGAGGAAACATGTCACTGAGGGTAGTGTTAGAGTTTTGCAGTGATTGGAGGTTCAAGAAATGCCACAAAGATCACACTGTGCAACAGATCTCACACAAGAGATTTATTGGGAGGGGGGAATGAGCACAAGAGGCTGCCTCTGAGCAAGGATGAAAAAGGAGAGAGAGAGCAATCTATGAAGGCATGGGCTTTGTAAAGGATATGCCACTAGTGTAGACAGTGGAAATGTGTGAAATTTGGCAGCTGATGATGATGTGACTGCTGACACTGAGTTGCTGAAAGTGGTCTGGAGGAGTACCTGGTTCTAGAATGTGAGTGATTCTCAGTTTTCCGACATTCCTCCCTCTTATTTATTATAAAAGGTGAGGAAATAGGAGGAGGTGATTGGTGAGGCAGGATTGAGGGCACCATGCTCTTTAGAGTGCTTCTTGCATTTTGTGAGTGTCAACATCTTTGGGGACCCAAGAAAGCTGGGATGCTGGCCATGTCCAGAAAGAACAGACTGTTTCACTCACTGTCCAGGCTCTGCAGCACCATCTGGGGCTAGGAAAGTGCAGGTGCATTTGTGAGGCTGGACCACCGACCTGGGGCTAGTGACTTTGAAGCTGTCAGAGATGCAGATTTTGAGGGAACATCTGGAGCTGGTGAGTTGTGGGAACAAAAGGTAAAGTTAGGTGTACATTTGAAACTTTTAGGCCCATGGTCCTGGCAGTTGAGGGAAGGGAGTTCCAAGGCCAGGGAAGAGGAAAAGATCCCATCCTCAGGAATAAGTGATAGACAGGAAAATGTAGGCTGTTGGTTGACAGGAGTACTTGTGAGTCTGGTTTACTTGTGAGAGGTGGATCCAAGTCGATTCCCTGTAGCTTACAAGAATTTTTAAGTTTACAAAAAGCGATAAGTTTTAAATATGTTAGCATTACCATTGTTTGTAATAAGTACTAAAATCTACATTGTAAACAAGGCAGTAGACCCCCACCTTTGAGTCATCATAAAAGCTTGGGGACCCAAAATGATTTTGGGTTAAAAGCATGAATATTCTTTCCTTATCCAGAAGACTGGGTGCATATAGATTAGACAGACATTTTTAGCATAATAAAAAGTACTTTTAAGTTTATACTTAGAAGACATCCAAAGGAAATTTAAAATCTTGAACTTATGACTATGATAATAGCGTCAGTACTCACCAGAGCTAGTTTATCAGAGCTCCATTGATTAATATTAAAACTCTAAATTTTTGAAGTCTTAATATAACAATAGCATAGAGAGGGAAAGAAATCTGAAACGTTTCTCATTTTTTACATATATCCTAAATAGTGTAAGATATATTCTTACACCTTTGCAAATTACATTTACACACCTTAAGACACTTTCTTAGGTCTTTATAACTAGTATTTACATCTCTTAAAACACTTTTTAGACCCTTACAACTTACTTAAACTTTCATATCCTCAGACCATACTTAAACTTTACACTTTTTTCTATCCAATCATTTACCATGAGACACAGGTGATTGACTACTGAGAGCAGTGATTGTAAAGTGGGTTCCTTTAAATAAATGAATGGTTAAAAAAAAAATGTTACATTGAAATCTGTTTTGTGAGTTTATCTCATTTTAGAGTCTGGTAGCAAGGTAAACTGCATCTAGACCTAGTAGTAACTCTAGGAAAGTAAGACCTGAGGCCTGATTTTTACATATGAAGAGAACTGAGAAAGGAGGTAAAGCCTTGGTTGCTGCTATTAAACTGACAAATCTATCACTAGCTTAGTTGTCAACACCATCAGAGATCTGAGAAGGGATAATTTCACCTGTGAAAGTAGGAAGTACAGTCCAAGTGGCTCCAAAATCTATTAAAAATGGCAGACTTACCAGCTACCTAGACAATCAGCCTAGGTTTTTCCTTGGTAATATTGATTTCATGGAGGCGGAAGTCCCAGGGCAGCATTAGTCTTCAGCCACCAGGTCCAGAAGACCCAGCAGACTTTTCTGTGGAGTAGGAACTTGGGGGACCAACCTACCTTGTCTAGGCAAAGTAGGGCAACAATCAACTCCCCAGTGTCCTGCTTGTCCACAGTTTGGACAGGGTCCTAGAATTAGGTGAGATGAAGGGCAGTTTTTTACCCAGTGGCTGGCTTTGCTACATTAAAAGCAAACTCCAGGTGGAATTCTTTTGTGCCACATCATCTTCTTTGAAGACTTTGGGGTCACTGCTAGCAGCTGGGGGTCCCTGTCTGTCATAGTAAGCTTTTTCCTTTAAACATTTTTAAATGACATATTCAGCAGATCTCTGAAAGTTTTGAGGACCATTATTTATTAAGTATATTTAAACTAAGCAAACTTTGCTTGTTTCCAGTTACTTGTTTTAGGCTTAACTTTGAAAATATATTTAGCAGAGGCTAAATAAATCTTATTCCTGTAATTAATTATATTTGTACTTAGCATGGCTGAAGTGTAGTTCTGAACACATTAAAATTTGATCACTTATAAGGTAATTATATTTACCAATTTACAGTAAGTTATTGGTTATCGGGATTTTATAGCTTTATACCCATTAATTTTGAGTCTTAAATTTTTTAGTTGAAGATCTTTTAGCATCAAAATAAACTATAAATGCAATAAACTTTAGTCCATGGAGAGACTGGGAAATTTACTGATCTTTTACAGTGTAGCATTATAGAATATCATAGTTCAGTTTGTTTGGATGGCTCAGTTTATCCAAATAGCTAAAGCTTAACAAAATTAGCAAAGACAAAGAGGCTAGACAAATATTACTGTGAAGCTTAGGAGTTTATAAATCTTATTCATCAAATATACCTTATTTATCAAACATATGTTGTTACTTACCTAAAATTCCTAGCAGCTTGGTATTGAATAGTTGGCAAATATATGTGTAGTTAGATATACATCTTAAATCAGCTTTTATTAATCTGAGTAGACTTTTATAACCTTAACATTTTATCATCATATATAATATATTCTAAACCAGAGTTGAATCGCATATATAGTGTGTTGTAGCAAATATAACCTTAAATTTTTATCATAATACAAAAATTCATACTAATCCAAAATATCTTGGAGACTTGTTGTTGTTTCCTTCGTTTAAAAGGAGATATAGTTGTTGTGGAAGATGTGTTGCTGTGATTGGTTTAATAAAGAGATGAATGGCCAATAGCTAGGCAGGAAGAGGTTAGATGAGACTTCTGGGGCCAGAGAGGTATCAGGGGGAAAAAAAGATATGTTGCCAGCTAGATGCAGAGGGAGCAACACATGCAGAAGAGGTAAAAGCCAAAAGCCACATGGCAGCATGAGTTACTTTAAGTTATAAGAGATAGTTAGGAACAAGTATAAGCTATAGGCTGAGCTTTCATAATTAATAATAAGTGTCCATGTCATTCATTGTGAGCTGGAAGTCCAAAGAAAAATCCAGTTACATACAATGATAATGAGAGTTCATTAGGATTAAGAAGTTTTACAATTGTTGTGCTTTCTGATGTCCACTTCTTTACAGGGTCCAGATAAGGATGTCACACCCCTCCTCAGTCTGGTGTGCTTGATAAATTCTTGTGTTCATAGGGTACAATCCACTTTGGTTTTTTGATGCAGTGTTACTTTTTCATTTATAGAAATGTTAGCTTTCAGTCTGTGCTAGTGGTGTTTGACATGTGGTGTGTCTACATGTACACAAGGTGCAGAGTTTCCCTATCTAAGTTTATGCATGTAAAATGGAACCAAATGCTCTAAAATGTACTTGCCCTTAAAGCAGGACACAGCCTGCTCTCAACAGAAGGAAAGTTAAAGAATTTCCAGAAATGTTTTTAAGCCATCACACTGCCCCTTGCCCAGACTCATAGAGCTTCAGTTTCTTCACAAGTAGCAGAAGGCTACTCCAATCTGTCTCATGATGGCATCTTAGCTGAAAACCTGCTTTCCTCCCAACTTTTCAGCCAAACTGAAGTATAACAGCCTTCAGAAACCTTTTAAGGAATGAGCTATCAGCACTTTTTATGAGTTTGAGGTTTAGCACAGCATAGGCAATCTGAGGCTTTCCCCTCACCACAGTCATAGCCATGACAGGCTCACATAAATGGCACTCAGCAGATGAAAGTCTATTAAAAAAAACTTCTCATTTAAATTTAAGCTGATTTGCTGAAACTCAGAAAGAATAATTAAATGGACTAATACATGTTTTTCACATGTATTCCAGAAACAAGAGGCTTAAAGCGACTGGGTAACAACTTGAGATTGAAATATCGTCAAAAATACTCCTTTGACATTAATTCCATTGGATTAGTTTCTTTCTGAGGATATCCATCTGTCCCCAGCCTTGACTGACAAAGCTGATGTGGTATGTTCTTCAGCCCTGCAAAGAATTCAAGTGAAATTTAATAATTTTTACACTTGTTCACTTATTTATATTAAGGTGGAGAAAGAGAGCATGGGTGCCACAACACATGTGCTAGGGGCAGATGAGAATTTGCCAAAGTTGATTCTCTCCTTCTACCATATGGATTATGAGGATTAAACTCAGGTCCTCAGGCTTAACAGAAGCACTTTTATCCATCTCACCATCCTCATTATGGAAATGATTCTTCTCCAGTGCCCAACCAGGAATGACTTGCCCCCCTGTAATGTGGAGATGAGATGAAGTTCCAGGAGTTGAGATGGGCCTGTTTGCCCCCAGCTTATTCTCATGAAAGTGAAGAGAGCTTCATTACTTAGCTGACTTAGTTATTAACATGTTGGGGCTGTCCTAATGAACTGCCACAAACTTGGCAACTTAAAATAACAAAATCTGCTGGGCAATCATGGCACATGCCTTTAATCCCAACACTTAGGAGGCAGAGGCAGTTGGATCTCTGTGAGTCTGAGGCCAGCCTGGTCTACAGAGATACTTCCAGAACAGCCAGGACTACACAAAGAAACTCTGTCTCAAAAATAAAACAAAAGCAAAAACAATAAACCTTATTATCCCACAGTCCAGATGTCAGAAGTCTGAAAGCAAAGTGTGTATGGGATCATCTCCCTCTGAAGGTTCTAGATGAAAATCTGATTCTAGTCTTTTGCATTAGTCCAATCTTTGCCCTCTGTCTTCCCACAGCCTTCCCTTCTCCTCTGCTCTTGTAAGGGCATTTGCCACTGGATTTAGGGCAAACCCATAGAACCCAAAATAACCTCCCCATCTTGGGGATCCACAATTATATCAGCTAAAACCATTTTTCCAAATAAGACCATATTCACAGGTTCTAAGAGTTATATTAAATGGTCATGTCTTTGTGGGGATTTTCACCCATTACAGGGTCCTTTGCACACTAGCTGCGCTCCTAGCCTTAGGCAGTAGGATGAAATAAAGGGGATACGAAGGTAAGGCTATTAGACAGAACTAGTATGCACCTCACTACATCCTGCCAGCAATTGTATGGCTCTGGGAAAGTTTTCTAACCTTCCTGTGCATTGGCTTACTTTTTCTAAAAATCAGGATTTGTTTTATTTTCTCATGCTGCTGAGACAATTAAGTAAGTAGGTTCTGTCTCTGTCTTCAAATGAAGCCCAGAATTCACCTAATTCCTTTCACCTTCCCAGCTGCCACTCTGGCCAAGCTAGCCCCAGCTGTCATCTAGATTCTTGGCCTGGCCTCCTCACTAATCTCCATGCTTAGGGTTTTGTTCCTGTTGAAAAACATTCATAGGCATCTTTCTGTTTTTGTTTGTTTGTTTGTTTTTCGTTTTTCGTTTTTATTTAATTTTTTCTTTCCTTTTACATACCAACCCCTGTTCCCCCTCCTCCCCCTTCTCTTGCTCTCCCTACCTCTCCCAATCCCAGCCCCAACCCTCCTCATAGAGGGTAAGACCTCCCTTGGGTAGTCAATATAGGCTGGCATACCAAGTTGGGGCCGGACCTAGTCCCTCCCCACTACATCAAGGCTGAGTAAGGCATCACACCATAGGGAATGGGCTCTAAAAGGCCAATTCCTGTACCTGGGATAAGTCCTGGTCCTATTGCCAGGGGACCCACAAGCACATCAAGCCACACAACTTTCACCCACATTCAGAGGACCTAGTTCAGTCCCATGCAGGATCCCCAGCTGTCAATCCAGAGTCCATGTGCTCCTACTAGCTTGGGTCAGCTATCTGTGTGATTTTTCCCACCATGATCCTGACCCACTCTGCTCCTATAATCCTTCCTCCCTCTCTTCAACTAAACTCCAGGATCTTGGTCAAGTGCTTGGTTGTGGGTCTCTGCATTGCTTCTGTCAGTCACCAGAAGTAGGTTATATGATGACAATTGGGGTAGATGCCAATCTCAGTGCAAGGGAAGGCTAGTTCAAGCACCTCCCCACCATTGCTATGCATTAGCTGGGGACAATCTTGTGAATTCCTAGGGTTTTCCCTAGCTGCAGTTTCTTCCCATCTCCTTAATGGTACATTCTGTCAAGATATCTCTTTTATTGCTCTCCCCACAACTCGGCCATTTTGAGACCTCATGTCCCACTTCCCGCCCACTTCCTTCTATTCCCCACTCACAGTTTACCCAGGACATCTTAACCCTTTCTCCTTTCTGGGGCGATACATTTGTGTCCCTCCTAGTGCCCTGCTCTTTATCTAGCTTCTCTGGGGTTGTAGATTGTAGCCTTATTATCCTTTGCTTTGTGTCTAATATTCACTTATGAATGAGTACATACCGTGTTTGTATTTCTGGGTCTGGGTTACCTCATTCAGGATGATCTTTTTCTAGTTCCATCCACTTGCCTGCAAATTTCATGATGACATTGTTTTGCACTGCTGCGTAATATTCCATTGTGTAAATATACCACATTTTCTTTATCCATTATTTGGTTGAAGGATTGTTTCCTTCAATCTAGTTTGTTTCCTTCAATCTAGATTGTTTCCAGGTGTTTCTGAGATATTGCCATACTAATTTCAGAGTGGCTGTACAAGATTGCATTCCCACCAGCAATGGAGGAGTGTTCTCTTTTCCACATGCCCTTCAACATAAGCTGTCATCTGTGTCTTTGATCTTATCTGACAGGCATAAGATGGTATCTCAGAGTTGTTTTGATTTGCATTTTCCTGATGGCTAAGGATGTTGAATATTTCCTTAAATGCCTTTCAGCCATTTGAGATTCTTCTGTTGAGAATTCTCTGTTTAGCTCTGTAGCCCATTTTTCAATTGGATTATTTGATATTTTGCTATCTAGTTTCTTGAGATCTTTATATATTTTGGAGATGAGCCCTCTGTCAGATGTGGGGCTGGTAAAGATCTTTTTCCATTCTGTAGGCTGCTTTTTTGTCTTATTGACCATGTCCTTTCACCTTACAAAAGCCTCTCAGTTTCAGGAGGTCCCATTTATTAATTGTCAATCTTGTTGTCGATCCTACTGGTGTTATATTTAGAGAGCAGTCTCTTGTGCCAATGCATTCAAGGCTACTTCCTACTTTCTCTTCTATCTGGTTCAGTATAACTGCATTTATGTCGAGGTCTTTGATCCACCTGGAGTTAAGTTTTGTGCATGGCGATAGATGTGGATCTATTTGCATTCTTCTACATGTAGAAGAATTTATGCCAGCATCATTTGTTGAAGATACTTTCTTTTTTTCCACTGTATAATTCTGGCTTCTTTGTCAAAAATCATGTGTTTGTAGGTGTGTGGATTAATCCCAGGGTCCTTGATTTGATTCCATTGACCAACATGTCTGTTTTTTATGTCAATATCAAGCTGTTTTTATTATTATAGCTCTATAGTAGAGCTTGAGGTCACAGATGGTAATGCAGAGGTATCTTTCTTAAGTCATGGCTCAGATCACAGCCATTATCTGTTTAGAGCCTTCTAATGGTCCCCAGTTCACTCAGAGACAAAGTTACAGACTTCATTGGTCTATACCAGGCCCTATAGAACCTGGCCCTTTGCTACCTTTCTAATGTCTCTACTACTCTGGTTTTGTTTATTCTACTCTAGAAGCATAAGCTTCTTTGATACTCTTGGTGTCTACAAAGCCTGCTCCTGCCTCTGGGCCTCCACACTTCTTATTTCTTCTGATAGCTACATGGCTCACTCTAAATTACCTTTTCTGTCTATCCAACTCTATATACAAATTTTACCTTATCAGAAAAGACATCTACCCATGTAAATATTATTATACCACCTGTGGGTTGAGTTGCATCCCCAAAATAATTTGTTTCTTTTTACTAATGATATTGTTAGTGCTTAGACCAATGCCTATCACAAACTAAGTGCACAGCAGATACTTGTTAAGTAAACATATTATGAATAATGCTAGCAAAGCACTGAGCATATATGTTCAGACCATAGTAAGCTCTCAGTAAATGACAATTCTTGTTCTTATTGCTTTTGTCATCTTTCCTTAGATAAATGTTTCTCTTCACATACAGCTTCCTAACTTTTGAGACATTAAATTAGCCCTCAAACTTTCTCCAGAATATCCTCATAGATGGCAAGGTTTTCCCAAAGCATTCAGTGCAATCTGTATAAAAATTGCAATAACACTTTTCATTGAAATAGGAAAAATATTCAAACTCCCATGGAACAACAAAGATCCAAAATAGTCAAAAGCAATCTTAAATAAAAACAAGGGCTGGAGAGATGGCTCAGAGGTGAAGAGCACTGGCTGCTCTTCCAGAGGTCCTGAGTTCAATTCCCAGCAATCACAATGGTGGCTCACAACCACCTGTAGTGAGATCTGGCGCCCTCTTCTGGCCTGCAGGGATACATGCTGTATACATAATAAATAAATAAATAAATAAATCTTTCAATAAAAACAAACCTGAATGTATCATACTTCCTAATATCAAAATATTTTTCAAAGTTACAGCCATTGAAATAGTTTGGTACTGCTATAAAAACAGATAGATAAATAGACCTATGGAACAGTATAAAAACTCAGAAATAAGTCCAATATATAAATAAATAATGATAATTATGTGAGATGGTAGATGTATTAACTTAATAGATATCAATTCATAATGCATGTGCATATAAAAGCACTATATATTACAATTTTTATTAGTTCTTTGAGAATTTCACATCTATTTTGATCATATCCCAATTCTTTCCAGATCCAAACTCAAAGAGAAATGTATTTTCCTGTCATGTGGAACACATACACAAGTACATGGAAGTAGAAGGAGAACTATTTCCGGACTAGAAGAGTCCTAGTGGGACTAGGGAGGGTGACCCTATCCTCCTAACTTTATGTCCCATTTTTTAAATCATCAAGACCAATTTGTGCTGCATAGATGTTCTTGGATGTGTGGTATTCCACTGGAGCAAGGTAGTCTTCCCAGTGGGCTATAATCTTAAGGAAAACTCTCTCCCTCTCTAAGCACCTAATAATTGCCAATAGCTTCACAGCTAGTGGGGGATAGGTTCATATCCAACTCCAATCTTCATGCTATGATTTGGTCTGGTTTGGCCTTGTACAAGTTTTGTGCATGCTGTTGTAGCCACTGTGAATTCATATGTGCAGAGACCCTGTTGTGTCCAAAAGTCAGTTTCCTTGGAGTCTTTGTCCATCTCTGGCTCTTCCACTCCTTTTCTGAGTCTTGGGAGGAAAGGGGCAATACATATGCTCCATTTAGGGCTGAGCATTTTTTAGTCATGTTTCCTCTCATGTGTGGTTGTTACCTTTTTTCATTGAAATAGAGTTACACCACTTCTCCCATCCCTTTTCTCCTCCAGTACCTCCCAGGTATCCTCCCTTGAACCTCTCCCATACCCCTCCACTCTCAACTTGATAGTCTCTTTTTCTTTGATTATATTTGTTACATATATGTGTGTGTTCTTATATATGTATGAATCCATTTTCATTGTTTGTGTGTATATGGTTTTAGGGCTGACCATTCTGTATTGAATGACTAATAAGAGGGTTCAATCCCAGGAGAAGTTAGTTCTCCTCCCAGCTGTCAATATTCCTGTAGTTCTTTGTCTATGTGTGGGACCCCACTAAATTTCCCCCTTCTGTGTTAACATGACTGTCGATATTGCTATTGCCTATATAAGTCTTGTTTATGCAGCCATTTCTAGGTGAGACTGTTTTACAGCAGGCCTCCTGGTATTCCAGCTCTTACTTTCTTCCCCAGTCCCTCTTCTGTGATGTTCCCTGAATCATAAGCAAGAACTGTGGTGTTAGCTTTGAATTTTCAGATATGTGTGTTTCATTTAGAATACCCATAAAGATCAATGTATCTCTCAACTCCTATCTGAGAAGCTTTTATTGGCAACAGATGGTGATTAACACAAAGATCCACATTATATATTTTAAATATGTAAACTTGTATTTATTAATTATATCTCAATGAATCTGAAAAATTAGCTCTTTTAAATGATGGCAAGATTCACTCAAAGAATAATCAAGGAAGGATTTATAATTTATAATTATTTTCTTTTTCTTTATAACCTCCAATTCCTAATACACAGAACCCTAAAATTCACTGAATGTAAGTCCCAACAGTTACTGTAATATTCATGTCCATCACACTACAAAGCTTTTCAAAACAAAGTTAATTTTTATAATTTCACACATAATACATTTCACACATTTTTATAATTTTCACACATAGTACATTTTATAATGTATTATGATTATATTCATTCCCCACTACCCCCTATTATCCCCTTCCCATTCTTGACAATTTCCATATTTTTCCAACTAATTCTCTCTCCATTTTCATGTCTATTGCTGCCTGAGGAGCCAGCTTCCAGCAGCACAGGGCTCAAAGGGAATCCACAGAGTTGGCTCTACTATGGCTTTTTTTATCTGAGGGGGTTAAGGGAAAAGACACTCACACACTCTCTTGATGGTTTCCTGTAGACCTTTTTTTATTCTTCTTTCATATTCTCTATTCTTCATTTTCCTGGTGATTTCCTTCTCTCATTCTTGATGGTTTCCTTCTAAATCCTTCTATCTCTATCTTTATTCTTTCTTATTCTCTCAATCTTTGTTTTCCTTCTCCTTCCTTAATGTCTTCCACCTAATTCTCTCATTCTTGATGTTTTGCTTCTAACTCTCTCATTCTTGATGTTTTCCTTCTAACTCATTTTAACTCTGTCTTTATTCTTTCCCTTACAGCTTATATACTCCAGCAAAATCTTTCAGACATTATAAAAATTACAATGTGGTTACATTCTGTTTTTCAAGTGAATGATTACAATGAACACAAGTAAAAAAACAGCACGTTTTCCATATCCCTTACATGATTAAACATTTTACATATTATAATGAAAAACAAATTATCCCACAAACACACATACATTCATACTCAAGCAACTTGTTATAGATTAACAGTGTGTAAGCAAGCGAAATATTCTTTTACTGGCAGACTGAGTTTTATAGTTACAAAGAAAGGACCAATCACTTTATTACTTATCTCAAAAGGTAATCTTACAAGAAATCTTAAAGGAATCACAAATCTAAACTTTTATATATGAAAAAGAATCCATCAGCTCAACTTTTAATCTTTAGGTTACATACCCACTCCTCAATAGTTTCTTGTATCAGGAGATTGAGGGCAGAAATGGGTATAAGGAATTAATCATCATCTTTGGTCATCAACCAATTCTAGCAAGAAAGGCATGTCAGCTAATGATAATTGGGCTGCTTTGTTCTTGTTCCCTGACCTTAACAAGTTCCTCATTGAACTGTGTGCTTTTCTAAAACTTTAGATTGTCTTCTTGGGTTTTTTTTACCTCAAAGCTATTTGACAAAAACATCTTAGTCTAATTTTAAGCTATTTTCAAAGCTTTGTTTCAGCTATGATGCAATCCAAAAACCTGTGAATACATCTCCTATGTTTAAGGTTAATAGAATTTAAGCTAGCTTGGCTACTAGAGCCCAATTGTTTTTCTTAATCATTTACCTAAGCCACATATGGCTCCTCAATAGAAACTCATGTGTTCTAGCTGTGTGACACTTCTTGGAGTTTTGTCATCAAAATTCTACTTAAACTAACATTATTATTATTATCAATTAGATAGTGCAGCTTAGGAAGAAATCATCTTTATAATAATCCACAAGTAAAAATGCCCAGTAGTATAGGATATTTCCATGAGATAAACACACTACATTACAGGCAGTGGGGATCTCCCCACACCCATTCACACCTTGCTAGATACCAGAGAAAGATGGCAACAGCAAACATGTGAAGGCACAGCAGGAGCCAAAGACATTCTGGAGTCTGTGGTCTTGGGTCCTTGCTTATCCAAGGTTTACCCACCAGGGTTTTATTTCCTGGTGGGCCAATTCTCTGAAGTCAATTTGCCATCTGCTGCTGCTCTGACATGGCCATAAGCACATGTCCTTATTGTGACCCACTGAATGTAATTAGGATTTCTTGTAATGAGCATGGATGCAGCATTATTTACTATAGCATGGATAAGCTATCAGTGACTACACCACTGAAGAAAATGAATACCCCTCCCCAGCAACCACTTATTGCCAAGTTTTCCTTATATACAAGTAGGCCCTCATGAACCTTTTCCCCATCTGTCATGAACTGCTGATGGGCCCAGTCTTCTGAAGTTCTTATGCAAGTAACCATGGCTGTTATATGTTCATGGTTCCAACAGCCACATCATATCCAGAAAACAGCCTTAAACGGCACTCCTCTCAACCTATATCTCTAACATAATTTATTATATGGGGTAAAATATGAAGTCTTTTTAGGGATGAGCACTCAGTAGTTTGACCAGTGCATTAATCATTTATGCATTAATCATTGCACATGGCTAAAAGGTGATGCTCTGACCAAGGCTGATACCAGAACTAATCATAAGGCAGTTTGACATGTCCATTTAGTTAAAAAAAAAAAAAAAAAAAAGTAGATCTAATCCAGGACCTTCATCACTATGTACATTTTAAAAAATGAAAAGTAGGCTCTCTCTACCCATAAAAGTATACATGGAGCCAACTATCTTATCAATTTGCCCTAGAAGCAGACAATGAGATAAGGAATTATGTGCACGTTGCTTATTAGAAAAGTGCTTACAAAAGAGTAACCCTGAGTAAGGTAATGGAGGAAGCAGAAAAAGAAAGGGAAGAAGGAGGAAATGTAATAAAAATAAATGAACAACTGCAAAGAGGTGTAGACGAATTTCTAAATGTGTTTTTATTAAATAAAAAACACAGAGCCAAATATAGGGGTGAATGCCTTAGAGATCAGGGAAACAGGAATAGGCACCAGCCAACCTTACCTTACCAGCTCTGCAGCTTCCAAATCCAAGCTACTTCTTGTCTTACCTAAGCCTTTATTGCCTTGCTGTTCTGCCCTCTCATTGGCTATCCTAGCCCAGCTACCTCACTTCCTTGTCACTGCCTGTCTGTAAAGACTTCCAGGTCCCTATGGTTGGTACTAGAATTAAAGGTGTGTGTCACCTAGCTTGGCTCTGATCACTAGTATGGCCTTGAATACACAGAGACCCTGTCTGCTAAGTGATAGGATTAAGGGCATGTGCTACCACTGCCTGACATCTATGTTTACTTAAAATGGCTTGCTATTTTTTTCTTATCTCCAGGCAAACTTTATTAAAGCACAAATAAAATATTACCACAAAGAAGAGAAGGAGGGAAGGGAAGAAATCTGGGCAACAGTATAATTTCATGTGAAATCTCAGGCTCACCCTGAGATCTCTCCCAAGAAGATCTGTTGCACAAATGACAGAGCTGATTTTGAGGACAAGTGACCTGGGTCTTGTATTCTCATATCTATGGCATTGCTTATCTGCCCTGTTATTACAAGAATTCCAGTATAAATTCCAGGCCTTCTTTACATTATTTCCAACTAAGAATTCAGTAATGTCACATTGGTAGCTTGAAATCAGCCACAGTGGATGTATTTACACCATAGAAAATGATCAATGTTACAAACCAGGATGTCAGAGAATTTTTAAGAAGTCAATTGTTAGACATTTACCAGCATATTAGTACTATTATAAGAATAAAAAAGGAAGATGAGCTCCTTCTTGACTATCTTAAAAGGCAGACACCCCTATATCAAAAGACAGGTTAACAATAGGAAAGTGTAACAAGTTCATTTTATAGTAGTTTACATAACATAGAACCATTCAGTTTGAAGACCTAAAGACCAAAACTGAACTACCTATTTTTATGCCCAATTTGATGAAGCATAGATAGCTAGCTCTCTAGAAATATAATCAGACCTAAAGGGGGATCTGACAGCAATAGACCAAAAGAGAGAAAAAAAAAACCAAAAAACAAGTGTATTGGTCACTTGTCTCATTGATGTGACAAAATACCTAACAAGAGCAATTTAAAGAAGGAAGAGTTTATTCTGGCTTACAATCCCAGGGGATATAGTCCATCATGACAGAAAAGGCAGTGGAGGGAGCACAAAAGATCCAGTCACACTGCATTCACGTTAGGAAGCAGACCATGATGAACACTGATGTCCAGTTACCCTTCTTTTATTTTATCCAGTCTAGCACAGAGCATGGGGCCACCCAAATTTAGGCTGGATCTTCCCATATCAGTTAACCTAATCTAGATAATCCTCCATGTGCATACTGTGCTGGTTAGCTCTTACATCAACTTGATATAAGCTAGAGTCATTTTGGAAAAAGGAACCTCAATTGAGAAAATGCCCCCACCCCCTGAAACAAACTGGCCTATGGACAAGTCTGTAGTACATTTTCCTAACTGATGAATGATGTGCATGAGCCATCATGGTTGATGTGTGATGCCACTCCTGAGTGAGTGGTCCTGGATGGTATTACAGGCTGAATGAGCCACGAGGAGCAAGCAAGTAAGAAATCCTCCATGGCCTCTACATTAGTTCTTGCCTCTTGACTTCCCTGCATAATGGACTACAAGCTATAAGATGAAATAAACCCTTTCCTCCTCCTAGTTGCTTTTGGTTATTTACCACAGAAATAGAAGACATATGAGCAGAGGCTTTTCTTTGGTGACCCTAGAGCCTGTCAAGTAGACAAGATCCATGAAACTCTCAGCAAGGCCTATCTATTCAGATTCTTCCCAAGGTCTGTGCAGCATTCCTTCTTTCCAGATATTTTATTAATAATAAATACTTCAAAGGTACTTTTGCTAAAAGAAAAAAAAAAAGAAGAATTGACTCCTCATTTGGGTCCTGTGGTAGTTTGAATGAGAAATAACCCTGTAGGCTCGGGGATTTGAACCCTTTGTTTCCAGGTAATGGTGTTGTTTGGGGAGGTTTAGAAAGCATGGTCTCACTGCAAGAAGTATGTCACTGGAGTTTAAAGCTTTCGCTCACTCTGTTTCATGCTTGTGATTGAGAATGTGAGCTCTGTTTCCTGTTCCAGCTATCATGCCTGCCACTCATTGATACATTTCTCTGCTGTGATGGATTTGTATCCCTCTGGAACTATAAGCCAAATAAACACTTAATTCAGGAAGTTGTTGTGGTCATAGTGTTTTATCACAGCAACAGAAAAGTAATGTAGGCCCAAAGGTGAATAAAAGCAGAATGAACGTTTGGTGTCTCTGCTTTCACTTATTGTCTGTCTCTCCTACTTTGGATCAGACTCAGGCTTGCTTGTGCATATGTTTGTTCATTACACAAGAAGTGCCTGTCTACTCAACCTATCTCATTTCCTTTTGAGGCTCAAGGCAGAAAAGTGAATCAAAATCCTAACTGACAGTTACCTTAGATTACAGGAACAACAGAGCCTCAAAGGTCAGACCCCCATCATGAACACACTGAACTGAAGACAGTTATCTGTAATGGTGAGATTACATCCTGGAACAGAAATGATCATCTTAAAAGAATGAGATTGAGCCCTCAAGCAATAATAGTGGTAAGGGCTTCTTGTGACCAACTTTTAGAGCCAGAACTCAAGATAATGATCAATCAGGCCACACCTTGAGCAGGACTGCTTAACTATGCACCTCCTACCTACCACCCCAATTCTTCCTCTAAACATAGAGGTCATGTCAGTATGCCAAACACAAACTTGGAGTTACAGGAACCCTCTCAAAGCACATGTTGATTAAATGATCTTTCTTTGATTCATCAACACTCATCTCTGACATGCTGGATTGGTGGTTAGGCTTAGCCTGTTTGAGCTACTGGAGCATGGGCTTTTGCCCTAAAACTCCAGTCACAATATGGGTAGGACTATTAGAATGAAGGTCTTATACATACAGGTGAGATGATTTTTGTGGCCTCTGGATGATGCCTGTCACTGATGGTGACACCGGCAAAGCTGGAGGATGGAAGCACAGCATCAGAGAAAGGAATGAAAGAGGTCCAAGTACGGGACCATTAGTACACAGAACACCACCACCTATCTCCTCTGCTGGGATATAGGCCAACCCTGAGTTACTGTTTCCCTGAGAGAACAATCTTAGTTTGGTATGGAGCAGGGGTACATCTCCATTCCTGAGTCTCCAAGCTACACTGTCCAGTAGCAAAATTGGATCCACTCTGCCTTGCCCAACTCCTGCTGCTCCCTAGAGGCACCAATTCATGGGCTCAGTAGCAGTGAAGAAGAAGAGGGTCTTTCTTTTGAAGACAGATGCAATTCTCTCTGCTGGACACATTCACAACAGGTGTCTGACTGGGTAGACTTCACAATGACAGTACCTTGTCCATTAACTAAGATGACAAATAGAAACCAAGGCATTTTCCTTCCATGGAGAAAAGAACAAAAAGCAGCATCCAACTGTTGCAGCCATTGATTTAAAGGTTGGTGGACTAGCTCCATTTCCATGGAAACCACAGAACAGGAAAAAGAAAGGCTTTTTAGAATAACAGAGGGTTTTGTGTGGCAAGTTGCTTTTTAAAAAGAAAGCCAGCAAGGTACTTCCGTTCGCTCAGCCTTGCCTCCCCCCCCCCCCCCCCCCCACACACACTGATCTTCACAGAAGCCAGTAGGCTACAAGGCAGAGTGGCAAGAGGGTACCTCCCACCTACCAGGCCTCCCCATCAACCAAACCAGTGACAGCCTGAAGACAAAGGGGCAGAAGCTCAGAAGAAAACAAACTCAAGCATCCTTAAGGAGACAGCAACTTATGTAAAGCTTCTAGCTATTTTTTTATATATCATTTTGACTTGAACATAAATCATATATGTGGAAAAATCAAGTGTTTTAAAGAAAAGCTGTATCTCCCACGGAAACATCTTGAAATTACAGTAATTTGTTAACATATTACATTACAGTTAATATGTTAACAGGACTAGACTGCACCAGCCCACCACTTCCCTGTCGTCTCCTAGACACTTTGGGGAGTGATGGTCAGAGTGACTGGCCCTGGGGCATAGGGATTCCATTTTATATCTTAGCCTCACTGCAGAGGTCAAAGTATCTGTGAGTGTTATGCTCTTGATTCTAGCCTGGGTACAAGGAGCTCAGCCTCCTCAGCAGTGCAGAACATGCTTGACTGGCTTCCTGCAAGTCTCATTGAAAACAGCCATTTTAAGAGAAGTGAAGAACCCAACAGCCCACGCACAATTGCCATGGAATGAAAAAGTCGGGAGCTGAAGCAAAGAGGCACAACGACAAGTGATGAGTGGGGTTCTCTTTGCAGAAAGTCTAGTTTGCCTTGGTAACCATATCTCACAGTTGCTATAGTGATGGCTACAGTTGCTAAGGAAATCTGATTTTACAGGCAGAACCAATTTTTTAAAAAAAGAAGGAGAAGAGGGGGAGGAAAGAAAATCCAGAGACAAAGCTCTCAGGGTTTCTTAAGTTTGGGCCCAGAAGCTTTGCTCCACAGCAGCTCTTTCTGCAAACAGCCTCTGAAGTTAGTGTGGGTAGGACTTATTTGCAAAGGAAGCATTCCGGAGAGAAGGTGTGAAGACGGTGGCAGAAGAACCATGTAAGGCTGTGACTTCAGGTGACACCCCAGCATCAGCTGCTCATGCAATGAGCTACAAAGCACGCAATACTCTTAAAAGTTTGGAAGACCTGGGGACCAGCACAGCTGAGCTTTTCATTCTTCACATGTCCATCTTTACTAAGGGTCAGTTTTCAGGCAAAGCCATACGAGGCAGAAACAGAAACTCAGTGCCAGGTAAGCTGATCTGAGACAAACATCAGGAAATGCACTATCAGGATCCGTTACACTGAGGAAATGGGGCTTTTTAAGTATTGCCAAACCATGTACTAAGCAACAGGAAAACAAACCCTTGACCCTCCCCACCAGCCACACCCTTTCCGTTGAAAGTGATCAGCTTCCTTAAAAGTCTTGCTCGTAGCAGAGCCAGCACCAGGATGCAGAAGCATCTACCCCAGATGAAAAATGTAAAGGAGCACCAAAATCCTCAGCAATCAACAATTGCGGCTGGAGAGACGGCGCAAGAGTCAAGTGCACTCACTGACTGCTCTTCCACAGGGACTATGTTCATTCCCATCACTCACCCACTCACCAGGCAGCTCTCAACCATCAGCAACTACAGTTCCTGGGGATCTGATGCCATCTTCTGGCCTCCTCAGGAACCAAAAGTGGTACACAACAAACATAAATACAGGCAAAACACCCATACACATAAAAACACATTTAAAAAACAGGTCAGCAATAAAGGCAAATCATATTAGCAGGTAGCAGTACATTCAAACACTCCGAAGACTGAGGTGGAATGGTTACTTAAGACCAGGCTGAACTCCATAGCAAAACACTGTCTTTAAGCAAATAGTAACTTTCTTATAACAGTTTACAATAAAAATCAGTGCAGGAAAAAATGCCCTGATAAATAAATACAGCAGAGCTGACAAAATGACTCAATGGATAAAAGTCCTGCCACCAGAGCCTGAGCCCTGCAACCCACAGAATAGGAGAAATAGACTCCACCAAGTTGTCCTCTGATCTCCACACATGTGCTATGGTATGAGAACACTCTAAATAAACAAGTAAATAAAATAAGATGAAAATTACAAGGATACATCAATATTTTAAATAAAAATATGACTTACTCCTGACTCACTATAAACTAGAACTTTTGTGATTGAAAAAGTGTAGTTTGTCAATTTTTTAAAAAATTGTATAACCAGAATTGATGGCAGATGTCTGTAATCTCAGCTACTCAGGAGACTGGAGCATGAGGACTTTAAATTCAAGACCAGCCTAGGTAACTTAGTGACACTCTGTCTGAAAATAGAATGTCAATAGAGATTGGGAGTGTAGCTCAGTGGTGGAACACTTGCCAAGTACTTCTGAAGCCTTAGATTCAATCTGTAGCACTACAAAACAAGAATTCCACTAAAGCATCATGCCCTCCTAGAAGCTTGAATCTCTGCCAGGTGACTACTTCATCGAAGCTTCCTGATTTCAGTTCTAAAAACCACAGCTCTCAGGGATTCAAAGTCCCTGCCTCCCAAGTTCTAGGATTAAAGACCTGTGCCACCACTGCCCAGTTATATGAGGTTTTTTAAGGTCTCTAAGAGAATGGCAGCATCTTCCAAGAATGAGAATCCCAAATGACTAAGAGACAAGTGCAAAGCAGTTTTTAATCGCAAAAGACATAGGGTCACTTTCTTTATTGCTCATTCTGCTTGCAATGCTGTTTCTCTAGCAGAGACGTGTGCCTTTACTTCAGACTCTGGACCAGGAGAAGGAACTCTGTTCCAGTCACTACCATGGCATAGCAAACCTGCCTGACATGATTATGTCCAGCAATAGCCATCTGGGAATACCCAGGGAGCTTACAGGACAGGAATTTGGACCAATAATAAGAGAGAATTTGTCTCTGCTCCCAGTATCTAGAGCTTCAGCTTGGACAATTTAGACATGACTGGAACCTCAGCTGGAATGTCTAGAGCATCTTTACATGTGACCTTGACACTAGGTACTTGGTCAATAATATCTGGCATTCTTATGAGATATTGAAAGCCATGAAACTACAGAATATGTAAATCTTGATTAAAGAACCAATTGAACTGAAGGAAAGAGGCATGAGCCTCAGATTGCCTCTGATCTGTTACAGTGACCATTCTTGATTAAATGCAAGCTGGGAGAAATGAGATAATAATGATTCCTTGTTTTTATAGATTTCTTTTTATTTTATTATGTGTCTCTCTGTGTGTACATGGCACATGTGTGTGGGTGCTCATGGAAGCTAGCCGAGGGCATCAAATCCCCTGGAGCTGGAATTACAGGCAGTTGTTAACTACCTGATGTGAAATGCTGGGAACCAAACTCATTTTTGAAAGAGAAAAGAATGTCAGGACTTCTGTGAAGTGTGAGAGCCCCTGTCATTTTAGGCATGGCAGGGTTCTTCACTCCTAGCTCCATTGCCTGTCACAGATTCCTCTCTTTAGAGTATCCCCTCTTGCACTAAGGCTTCAGCATCTAGTCATGGTTGTGATCTCTGCATAAGCTTGCTTTTTATTTTGGTTTGGTTTTTGAAGGCAGGGTATCTCTGTGTAATAGCCCTGGCTGTCCTGGACCTCACTCTGTAGACCAGGCTGGCCTCAAACTCAGAGATCCACCTGCATCTGCCTCCCAAGCCTGAGGATTAAAGGCATGTGCCACCACTGCCCAGTAGTATGAGGCTCTAAGATAATGGCAGCTTCTTCCAAGAATGAGAATCCCCAAAGACTAAGAGACAAGTGCAAAGCAATTTTTCAATTTGCAAAGTGACACAGGGTCAATTTCTCAATGGTCCTGTTTGTATACCTCTCTGCAGCTATCAGTCTATAAGCCTTTTCCTCCTATTTACAAAATTAGTGTTTTCAAAAGAAGAAATTCACCCTTTGCTCTATATTTCATATCTGAGTCATGAGAAGAGACAGCAGCACACAATACAATAGAAGAATAGCAATTCAAGGAAAGGGACAGGGAACTGGCAAGCAGGTCTCATTGATATTTTTTATAATTTAGAATACTCTTGAGTCAGGAGATCCAATGTGGTTTCTAGTACATGATTTTTCTTATACTCAAAATTAATCAAAAGTTGTGATTGTATATTTTATTGTTATCAGGATGTTTTCCCCTAAAACGAGCTGCTTTCAATAACAAGGTTTGGCCAGTCATGGTGGTGCATGCCTTTAATCACAGCACTCTGAAAGTGGAGGCAGGCAGATCTCTGAGTTCAAGGCCACTCTGGTCTATGGAGTGAGTTCCAAGACAACCAGGGCTATGTAGAGAGATTCTTTCTCAAAATAAATAAATAAAATTAATGACAAAGTCTTCCCAAAGGAATAAATGAACAGCAACCCCCACAATGGCATTAGAGTCTTGTTTAAAGGAATACTAGTTGTTCTTTACTTTGATTCCTATAATGGGATTTTTCAATAAGCTAATGACATAGTGTGTAACTTGAAGATAACTGCAAGTTTCTTCTCTCTCATCACACATATCCCTGAATATGGTACTGCAAGTTATTGCTTCAAGAATAGGATCTCTTTTTTCTTTAATCTGTTGAATCCAAGCTGGTCATGTGGCTTGCTTTAGCAAATGGCACATTACTATTCATGAAACAAGAGACTCAACATGCATTTGCATGTTAAAGCTTCTTTTTTAAACCTTGCTTATACTTAGGTGAATAAGAACTGGCCTGAGAGACATCACAGCCACTTTAAACCTATCTCTGGAATCAGAGTCACTAACTACTGCTTGACTTTTTCTGAAGATACATGAACAAGCATCTGTTCACCTCAAATAGGGAAACAAGAGACAAAAGAATAATTCCACTCGAGTCTGGTTTCTTGAACCAATGTGCATATTCAGGTTAATTACAGGAGCATGGCTGACTCGTGGATATCTACATCATCAAAAAGCCCACTCCGGAATGGGCGAAAACTTGAGAAAGCCTCATTCCTGGACCTCTGTTGCCCAACTTGTAGGAAGCTCCAGCAGAGAGTCTTCTCTTCCCCAGCGACTATTTGATGTTTGGGAAGAGGGCTCATGAGGCTTGCAACTTTTTGAAAGTCCTAAGACTCGTATACTTCCCTAGCTTCCTGAGTCTTGGGAGCCTCCCTCTTCTTCCAGGTCAGAATGTTTTAAGTGGGAAGAAATGAGTGCATAGTAGTTACTGTAAAGACAACTACAGATGTGTTGGTAAATATAACTGAGACTAACAGAAGAACTGTCAAGCTGAACCCAGATTGGATTACTGACCCACATTCTCATTAAATAAATAGTATTTTCAGCCACTATTGCTTGGAGTGGTTTGCTATACAGTACCTAACGAGAATACAAATCATCTCAGCTTTTCAATACTTTAAAAAAGAAGATAAATTTCTCTCTTTTTTAAAATTTTATAATTAATTTAATTTTACATATCAGCCATGGATTCCCCTGTCCTACCTCCTCCCACCCCCCAGCCTTCACCCCCAATTCACCCCCTATTCCCACCTCCTCCAAGGCAAGGACTCCCCTGGGGATTCAGCTCAGCCTGGTAGATTCAGTTGAGGCATGTCCAGTCTCCTCCTCCCTTCACCTAGGCTGAGCAAAGTGTTCCAGCATAGTCCCTAGGTTCCAAAAAGCCAGCTCATGCACTAAGGACAGGTCCCGGCCCTACTGCCTGGGGGCCTCCTAAATAGTTCAAGCTAATCAATTATCTCACTTACCCAGAGGGCCTGATGCAGTTCTATGGGGGCTCCTCAGCTATTGGTTCATGGTTCATGTGTTTCCACTAGTTTGGCTATTTGTCCATGTGCTTTTTCCAATCATGGTCTCAATATCTTTTGCTCTCTCTCACTGATTGGATTCCTGGAGCTCCACCTGGGGCCTGGCCATGGATCTCTGTATATGCTTCCATCAGTCATTGGATAAGAGTTCTATCACAACAGTTAGGGTGTTCGACCATCCGATCATCAGAGGAGGACAGTTCAGGCTTTCTCTCTACCATTGCCAGTAGTCTATTGTGGAGGTATCTTTGTAGATTTCTGGGGACCTCTCTAGCACTTTGCTTCTTCCTATTCCCATGGTGTCTTCATTTATCATGGTCTCTCTTTCCTTGTTCTCTCTCTCTGTTCTTGATCCAGCTGGGATCTCCTGCTCCCCTAAGCTCTCTCTCCCCGGACTCTTGCTCTTCATTACCACCCCCCTCACATCCAGTTTGCTCATGTAGATCTCATCCATTTCTCTGTCATTGGGTGATCCCTGGGTCTTTCTTAGGGTCCTCTTTACTAGGTAGCCTCCCTGGAGTTGTGAGTAGCAGTCTAGCCATTCTTTGCTTTACATATATTATCCACCTATGAGTGAGTACATACCATGTTTGTCTTTATGAGTCTGGGTTACCTCACTCAGGATGATTTTTTTTTCTAGATCCATCCATTTTCCTGCAAATCTCATGATGTCATTGTTTTTCTCTGCTGAGTAGCACTCAGTAGAGTATATGTACCACATTTTATTTATTCATTCTTCAGTTGAAGGACATCTAAGTTGTTTCCAGATTCTGGCTATTACAAACAATGCTGCTGTGAACATACCTTGTGGTATGATTGAGCATTCCTTGGGTATATGCCCAAGAGTTGTATAGCTGGGTCTTGAGGGAGATTGAGTCCCAATTTTCTGAGAAATGCCCATACTGATTTCCAAAGTATCTGTACAAGCTTGCATTCCCACCAACAGTGAAGGAGAGTTCCCTTGCACCACATCCTCTCCAACATAAGCTGTCTTCAGTGTTTTTTATCTTATACATTCTGACAGGTATATGGTGGTATCTTAGAGTCGTTTCAATTTGCATTTCCCTGATGATTAGGGATGTTGAGCAATTCTTTAAATATCTTTCAGACATTTGAGCTTCCTCTGTTGAGAATTCTCTGTTTAGCTCCATAGCCCATTTTTTTTAAACTGGACTGTTGGGCATTTTGATGTCTAATTTCTTGAGTTCTTTATATATTTTGGAGATCAGCTCTCTGTCAGATGTGGGGTTGGTGAAGATATTTTCCCATTCTGTAGGCTGTCACCTTGTCTTGCTGACCATATCCTTTGCTCTACAAAAGCTTCTCAGTTTCAAGAGGTCCCATTATTAATTGTTGCTCTCAGTGTCTGTGCTACTGTTGTTATATTTAGAAAGTAATCTCCAGTGCCCATGCATTCAAAACTACTTCCTACTTTTTCTTCTCTCAGATTCAGAGTAACTGGATTTATGTTGATGTCTTTGATCCACTTGGACTTAAGTTTTGTGCATGGTGACAGGTATGGATCTATTTGCAGCCTTCTACATGTTGACATCCAGTTATGGCAGCACCATTTGTTGTAGATGCTTTCTTTTTTCCATTGTACAGTTTTGGCTTCTTTGTCAAAATTATATGTTCAAACTGTGTGGATTAATGTCAGGGTCTTCAATTCGATTCCATTGGTCCACATGTTGTTTTTTATGCCAGTACCAAGCTGTTTTTATTACAGTAGCTTTATAGTAGAGCTTGAAGTTAGGGATCATGATGCCTCTAGAGGTTGTTTTATTGTACAGGATTCTTTTGGCTATCCTGGGTTTTCCATATGAAGTTAAATATTGTTCTTTCCAGGTCTGTGAAGGACCGTGTTGGTATTTTGATGGGTATTGCATTGAATCTGTAGATTGCTTTTGGTAAGATCGCCATTTTTACTATGTTAATCCTGCCTATCCATGAGCATGGGAGATCTTTCCATTTTCTGATATCTTCTTCAATTTCTTTTTTAAGGGACTTAAAGTTCTTGTCATATAGGTCCTTTGCTTGCTTAGTTAGAGTTACCCAAGGTATTTTATATCATTTGTGTCTATTGTAAAGGGTGATATATCTCTGATTTCCTTCTCAGCCTGTTTGTCTATTGTATATAGGAGGGCTAATGATTTTTTTTTTAGTTAATCTTGTATCCTGCTACATTGCTGAAGGCGTTTATAAGCTGTATCAGTTCCTTGGTAGAAATTTGGGGGTCACTTATATACAGTATTATGTCATCTGCAAGTAGGGAGAGCTTGTATCCTATGAATCTCCTTATGTTGTCTTATAGCTCTGGCTAGAACTTCAAGTACTATATTGAATAAGTGTGGGGAGAGGGGACAGCCTTGCCTTGTTCCTGATTTTAGTGGAATTGCTTTGAGTTTCTCTCCATTTAATATGATGTTGGCTGTTGGCTTGCTGTAAATTGCCTTTATTATGTGTAGGTATGTCCCCTGTATTCCTGATCGTTCCAAGACCTTTATCATAAAGGGGTGTTGGATTTTGTCAAATGCCTTTTCTGCATCTAGTGAGATGATCATGTGGTTTTTTTCCTTTGAGTTTGTTTATATGGTGTATTACATTGACAGACTTCCATATGTTGAACCACCATTGCATCCCTGGGATGAAGCCTACTTGATCATGGTGAATAATTGTTTTGATATGTTCTTGGAGTCTATTTGCAAGTATTTTATTGAGTATTTTTACATCAATGTTCATGAGGGAGATTGGTCTGTAGTTCTCTTTCTTTGTTGCATCTTTGTTTGGCTTGGTAATCAGGGTAATTGTAGCCTCATAGAAGGAGTTTGGTAATGTTCCTTCTGTTTCTATTGTGTGGAACAATTTAAAGAGTATTGGTATTAAGTCTTCTTTGAAGATCTAGTAGAATTCTGCACTGAAACTATCTAGTCCTGGGCTTTTTTTGATTGGGAGACTTTTAATGTCTGATTCTATTTCCTTAGGGGTTATTGGACTATTTAAATAGTTTAATCTGGTCTTGATTTAACTTAGATATGTGGTACCTATCCAGAAGATTATCCATTTATTTTAGATTTTCCAGTTTTGTGGAGTACATGTTTTTGAAGTATGACCTGATGATTCTCTGGATTTCCTCATTGTCTGTTGTTATGTCCCCCTTTTCATTTCTGATTTTGTTAATTTGGATGCTCTCCCTCTGTCTTTTGGTTAGTTTGGATAAGGGCTTGTCTATCTTGTTGATCTTCTCAAAGAACCAATTCTTTGTTTCATTAATTCTTTGTATTGTTCTCTTTGTTTCTATTTTATTGATTTTAGCTCTCAATTTGATTATTTCCTGGTGTCTAACCTTCCTGGGTAACTTTGCTTCTTCTTGTTCTAGAGCTTTCAGGTGTGCTGTTAAGTCACTAGTGTGAGATTTCTCCAACTTCTTTATGTGGGCATTTAGTGCTATGAATTTTCCTCTTAGCACTGCTTTCATAGCATCCCATAAGTTTGGATATGTGGTATATTCAATTACATTGATCTCTAGGAAGTCTTTAATTTCTTTCTTTATTTCTTCCTTTACCATTGGTGATTGATTCAGTTGAGCATTATTAAGTTTCCATGAGATTTTAGGCATTCTGTAATTTTTGTTGTTATCGAAATAGAACTTTAAACCATGGTGGTCTGATAGAACACAAGAGGTTATTCCAATTTTTTTTATCTGTTGAGATTTGCTTTGTGGCTGAGTATGTGGTCGATTTTAGAGAAGGTTCCATGGGGTGCTAATAGGTATAAGTGGTGCCTGTGTCTGAGCGAGTTGTTGTTGGTTCACTCTGTGTTTGTTGTGTCTGTGTCTCAGGGGGCCTTCTAGGTCTAATCTTAGCTCTTAGTCTTATTGGAGCAGGCTGCTTCTGTGTCTCAGCAAGCTGCTCCTGGGTCAACCCAAGCTAGTTGATTCTGTGACTCACAGATTCATTCTTGGTCTTATCAGGGATCTTGGTCCAGTCAGAGCTGACAGATTCTGCATTTCAGGAAGCCTCTCCTGGTCCAATGAGAGGTGGTGGATTCTACTTCTCAGAAAGCCACTTTTGGTCTAGTCAGGGCTGGCAGATTCCCTGTCTCCTGAGTTTACTCTTGGTCCATGATGGCTCTTTGTCCAATGAGAGCTCTCTCTTTCTCTGGGCTGAATGGGAGCTCTCTGGGCCAGATGGGAGCTCTCTGGACTGGATGGGAGCTCTCTCTCTGGGACAGATGGGAGCTGGGGGTTAGTCTCCAAGTCTCAGGAAGTGGCAGGGGTCTCTGGAGGATGGGTGTGGGGGCAGGGCGTGTAGATTGCTCAGTCAGCTGGGGGGTCTTGGAGAAGGGGAACCTTCCCTTGGGAGCCCTGCCCACTGGCCGGCAACTGGGCCTGAGTTGGGCAAGTGTTCCCTGGGAAAGCTGGGGCCCAGGGATGGGACCTAGGGGCAGGCCTCCCTGGGTATGAACCCAGTCACTCATCTCTGGGACACATGGGAGCTCTGGGCCAGGTGGAAGCTGAAGGTTGGTCTCTCAAAGACAAATTTCTTATTGAAAGAAGTAACAAAGATACATGTATCAAATATCAATACCCACTTAATCTTAGACTATTTTCTGTGCCCATGGCCCTTAGAATATAGCTGTATTCCTTTCTTTCCTGAACTCTTTCCCATAACAAGGCTTCATCTCTGCAACTCTGTCTTCAAGAACAATGGCCAGGACCACATCATGGGTATGGATCCAGTACAGTGTCACATACCCTCTTGGTCATAAAGTTGTCTGTTCTGTGAGAAGCTCATAGCCAGCCTCACTGTTCAGCCTGCCTCCAAGGTGAGTCCTAGTGTCTGAGAATTTGGGTTTGCAAAGGGTTCTAACTCTTCCCTCACTGACAATACTGTTCACTGTGCCAACACTATATGGTTTATGCTGAACATCTGACTTCCTGAAAGTTTGAACAAGTGCCAGACAGCCTATGTGACCAACCCAATAAAAGCCCAGGTCATGAATTACTATGAGCTCCTATGCTTGGCAGCCTCATGCATGTGTCCTCATGCATGTGTTAGTGACTCCACTAAGAGAAGACTCTTACAAAAACAGCTGTTGTTAAACTTTGCCCTATTTATCCATTACTTTGCTGGCTGTGCTTTTTAGCCTTTGACTGCAATAAATCATAGCCATGACTGTAATGCCTCATCAGACCTAGGGGTGACCAGGCTGGGGGTGTCCTCAGTGGTAGCACACTTGCCTGGCATGAACAAGGCCATGTGTAACTCGAATTCTAAAAGGTCTTGTTAATAATGATGATGATGATGATGATGAGAATAATAATAATAATAATAATAATAATAATAATGAACTGGAGCCAGATATTGGGGTGAATGCTGAAAGATCTGAGAGACAAAAGAACAAGCCACCTCTTACCTCTAGGACTCCGCAGTCTGAAAAGTTTTCCTCAGCCAAAAGACTTTAGTTTCTGTCTCCTCATGCCTTATATACCTTTCTCCACTCACCCATATAATTTCCTGTCTCAACAGCCATGGGTTCAATTTATGACACTGCAACAAAATACCCATGTGAAGCTATTTTAATCCAGTGCAATGGCATACCCCTCTAATCTCAGTGCCTTGGAAGTCAGAGTCCTAAGATTGTGAGTTCCAATCTAGCCTGGATAACATAGTAATAAAAAAAAAAAATGAATAGACCAGAAAGATGGCTCAGTAGTATAAATGCTTGCTATGCAAGCCTGGCAACCTGAGTTTTACTCCCAAAACCTACATAAATATAGAAGGAGAGAATAAACTGTGCAAAGTTATCCTCTGATCTACACACACACACACACACACACACACACACACACACACACACACTTGGGGATATAGCTCAGTAGGAGACCCTGAATTCTATCCTTGTCTCTGAAACCAAACAAAACACTAGAAGAATCCCAACTTGGCTCCAAGCTAGCATTTACTGCTCTGGAGTTAGCAACTTGGTGTGCTACATTTTCTCTTTGGGTTTTGTTTATAATTAAAGTCAGATGAGACTGTTATTACCTGGTATTGTGGCATACCTTGGAGAGCTGGAAGCAGGAGAATGAAGAGTTCAAGGGCATAGCAAAATGCTCAACCAGGGAGCATGCTTGAGGGACTTGGAACCACTTGTCCTTATCTCTCATCTCCTTGGATAGTTTCTGCTGCCCTACATCCTCTCCAGAATTACTCCTAAAGCTGACCAAGAGCAGAGCTTTTGTGGGCATGGACAACAGCTTCACTGTACTACCTGAACATTCAATACCTGACTCTCTGGAGGCCAAGCCCTTCCCAACTCCATCTAGGTACAGAGCAAGTCCAAATGCAGAAATACTATGCAGGATACCCTTTTTGTATATGCTATGGGGTACAGTGGACTCACTGGAAGAGGAGATACCTAGATAGACTTTCCCAACATTGCCATACTATAAACCTGGTGAAGGCCCAGTGCCAGGGATGAGTTCTGATGTGCCTGAGTTCTGTGAGGGGTGAAGTAGTGCTGCATTTAACTCAGGATACACATCCAAGGAAATACAGCATTAAATAGCGAACACAAACAATAGGACACACAGAAAGCAAGGCTATGGAGAAAAAGAATTTGTCTCCATCCCTTTGAACAAGGGCCTCTGCTTTTCAGTCCACTGAGTACGGAAAATTCTGCAGCCATCCTTAACAGCAGCTGGATATGATGGATTCCTGGAACCTGACTCATCTCCGTTCATCCTCACAGCTGTCTGAGATGCTTTTCATCTGATATCCTGGGACTGATTTTTGGCTCATTCAGCCATGGCATTGTGAAACTAATCTGGTTTACATCACAAAGCATACATAGAAATGAAACAATTATTTCACTAAATAATACTCCATGTATATAAAATAGAATAAAAATGTAACTAAGTTCAGACAACATGATTTTATGAATATTGAATCACATCATTAAAATGCTCTTTGATAAGTAAAGCAAAACTCAGGAGAAATGAATTTAATGAAGCCTTTCATCTCAGATCACGGGAGATCAAGGCTGCATGGAAATCTGGAACATTGCTGAGCTTATTTCTAGACTATCTTCTTTTTCACTGTTTTATTTTTAATTGATATATAATAACTGCATATTTTATAGGGTAAATTATGGTATATCAATACACACAAAGCATACATATGATTGAATTATATATACATATACATATATAATGATTGAATTAGGGTAATTAGAATATCTGTCACCTCAAACATTTGTAATTTCTTTGTTGTCACATTAAAAATCCTTTCTTGCAGGGTGGTAGTGGTGCATACCTGTAATCACAGCACTTCACAAGCAGAGGCAGGTGGATCTCTGTGAGTTCAAGGCCAGCCTGGTCTACAGAGCTAGTCCAGGACAGGCTGCAAAGCTACAGAGAAACCCTGTTGAAAAAAAAATATCCTTTCTTATATATGTTGAAATATACAATATATTATGGACACAACAAAAATTAAATCAATAAGTCAATAGCAAAGGAATGGAATAATATAATATCCATCATCACTTAGATGAATAAATGGAGAAAATGTGGTACCTATGCATAAGAGAATACTGTCCAGCCATAAACAGAAAGGAATCCTGTCATTTTTAACAATGCGGATAGTGCTAAAGATCACTGTGCTAAGTGGCATTTACCAGGCATAGAAAGACATGATCCTACTCATATTTCAAATCTAAAGAAATTATTTGCATAGAAGTTAAGAGTAAAGCAGTGGTTACCAGAGACTGGGGAGGAAAGGAGAAAAGTAGGGAAGTATTTGATCAATGAGAAAAAAGATATAGTTAAGAGGAGTGAGTTTGGATGTTCTACTACACAGTGTAGTGATTAAAGATTTTTAACCTAGCCACAGCCTAACCTGAGTTCACAACAAACAATTAGCACATCATTTTCTGTTATTTGAACAGTCACTATTCTGGAACAATGCTTCCTCAATCTCTGACCCTAACGTGTAAAATACGATTCAGAGTGGCGCACAAAGTAACAAGGGCAAATTCTGTAAAAAATTCTGCTTATGTGTTACCTGTCTAGAAACTCAAAAAACATATTACCATAGTATTGTCTCTGAAAAATCATACAGTAGAAGGAAATAGGTATATTTTTTATGAATCTATGTCAATTATAGTATAATATTTTCTATGTAATTATTAGGTCAAGGAGAAAATAAGAACAAATCTGTGAATATTTGTAAAGGTGAAAATGAAGGAACTGAAGAGATGGCTCAGCAGTTAAGAGAACATACTTCTCTTTCAGAGGACCCACTCTCAGTTCCCAGCACCAGTATCAGGTGGCTCACAACTGTAACTCCAGCTCCAGAGACTCTGGCACCCTCTTCTGGCCTCCACAAGATTTGCATTCATGTGCACATACTAATCCACACACACACATATTCACATAATTTAAAAGAAGCTAAAGTGTTCTTTTTTGATCCGCTTATTTCTTTGCTCTGTTTTATACATGTGCTTGGATGGATGTGTCCTCCAGTTTTTGTTTCCCCTTCTTATCACTCTTTGTGTTGGTTTATTTTATTACATGAGAGTCTTCCTGGTGAGTTTCCTTCACTTGATTTTATGTTTTCCCTTTACTTTTCATAGGGCAGGCAACTGCAGTAACAGATACAATGATTTGACAGCAGTCCCAATTTTTTTCAGCAGAAAAGGATTGATTCAAAATGGATCAAAAACCTTACCGTAAAGTTTGACATTTTGAAATCACTAGAGAAAAACAAGTCAAACCTTTCAAGATATAGGAATAGGCAATGACTTTCTGAAGAGGACTCCAATAGCTTAGGAAAGAAAACCAAGGATTAACAAATGGAACTACATGAAAATAGAAAACTTCTCAAATGAAACAGTCATGAAAGTGAAGAGAAAATCTGCAGGATTGATTTTTTATTTTTGCCAACTGCACATCATACAGGGAACTAATCTGTAAGGTGTATAAAGAGCTGTTAAAGAAATTAAACTCCAAAAATATTATCCAATTAATAAATAAGCTAAATGTTAAAAGAACAAATATGTGTTTGAAAAATATTTAATATCTCTGTAGAATGACTATTATCCAAAAACAGAGAGAGAGAAAGGAAGAAAGAAAGAAAGAAAGAAAGAAAGAAAGAAAGAAAGAAGGGGAGGGAGATGGGGAGGGAGGGAGAGATGGGGAGGGAGGGAGAGAGGAGGGGGAGGAAGGAAGGAAAGAGAAATGGTAGCAAATGCTAATAGGGACTTAGAACAAGAGGAGCCTTTATTCACTGGTGGTAGGATTATAGACTTGTATAACTACTGTAGAAATCTGTAAGGAGATTACTCAAAAACATTGAAAATTGAACTAACATATAACACAGCTATACCATTCTTGGATATATACCCAAAGGAATCTAAGTTAATGCTTAATGCATGCCAGAGATACTTACACATCAATGTTTCATGCTGTACTATTTAAAATAACCAGGAAATTCAACTATCAAGATGCCTGTTAACTGATGAACAAATATAAAAATGTGGTATGTATGCATAATGGAATTTTATGCCACTACAAAGAAAAATGAAATCATGACATTTGAGAGAAAATGGATACAACTATAAATTATTATGTTAAATAAAATAAGCCAGTCTCAGAAAGACAAATACTGCAAGTTTTCTCTCATATGCAGAACATAGTATTAAAATTATATTAATGTATATGTTATATATCATACATATATGTTTGTGTTTATATATGTATATTTGTAAGTTATGAAACAAAAAGACAATCATGAGAGAGAAAGAAGAAATCTTTTTTCCTGGATCTTGCTCTGTAGACCAGGCTGGCCTCAAACTCACAAAGATCCACCTGCTTCTGCCTCCCAAGTGCTGGGATTAAGGCGTGTGCCACCACTGCCTGGCAAACTAATCCAAGAGGATGAAGAAATCTTAAGGAAATAGGTTGGGTAATGGAATGCATTACTGAAAACAGCTAGAAGACACAATGAGCATGGAAAAAAATAGTGGGACAAATAAAGGAGTAATAACAAAGCATAATAACACATATGTATGAAAATACCATGATGAAACCCTAAACCTGAAATGTTTATTTTAAAAAAACCCACTATACTCACTGTGACAAGTAACTTGTAAGAGCTATTAAATAAAGCAGACTTCCAGAAATAACAGATTCTGTTTAAGGCTGAGAATTTAGCTCAGTAGCAGAGGACTTGACTAGCTCACACAAGGCCCTTGGTTTAATACCCATCATTAGAGAAGATAAGGAGGGGGACAGAAATCATAGAAAGTCAGAAATTAATTAGAATCAGAGACAATAGACTTCATCTTTAAAATAGATAAAATTTTGGTAAATATATTTGTTTAGCTTAAAGACTATTTCAATAGAGTTTAGATAAAATAGTAACAGTGCAAAAAATCTGTGAATTTCAGCAGCTGGTAGGAGGAGAGAGGTGGATAAGAAAAGGAAAGATATCCATGTCTTATGAGTTAGGCTCTGAGACAGCAGACGTGTTCAGCCATAGAGGTCAATAAGCAACTGTATTGAGAGGTAAGATGAGTCCTCAGAGAAATGTGAGATTTTCTGAAAAAAAGATAGAAAGGGAAAAAAGGAGGAAAGGTACACCTTTTCAGTTAGAACTCAAAAAAGAGGGTAAGCTTCCAGGTGAAGAGCTGTAAGCAACTGCCATAAACATATTTTTTTAAAGAAAGTTAGAAACTATCCACTCAGCTAGAACCTGCACATCATTCTCCAGGATATAACTGGATACAGAACTAACAAAACAAGCCCACATGCCCAGTTCACATTGCAAAACTACAAATATGAAAGATTAAGATAATATCCTCCACATAAAAAATATTACCAGTTCTATAGAAATGCTTGTAAATGACAATTACCTGCAGGAACCACAGAACACAAAATCTGAAAGAACAATCATAAACCTCACCAAATATTTCAAGGGGTTTAAAGAACATGTGGAGAGAGAGAGAGAGAGAGAGAGAGAGAGAGAGAGAGAGAGAGAATAGCTCAATGAACATAGACAGAATGAACTTAAAGAGGATAAATGCCAAATTGGTGCTCAAGAAAATACAAACATAATACTGATAAAAATGACCAAGACAATCCAGGATTTGAAATAGAAATGTTGAAGGGGAGTCAAACTGAAATGAAGATGGAATTGAAATATGTAATAACTCAAGTAGAAAAGTCAAAGGAAAGGTTTACAAATAGAATGAATCAAGCAGAAGACAGAACATCAGAACTTGAAGAAAAAGTAGAGGATCTGGACAGAATAAGTAAATAAAAGAAAAACTGAAACACAGGGAAGGAACATCAGGAAATGTAAGATACTGTGAAAAGACCAAATCTTAGAAAGACATAGATGAGAGAAAAAACTCCCAAGTCAATGCATAGACCAACTCTTCAACAAGATCATGGAAGAAAATTTCCCCAAACTAAGGAAAGACACACACATACAGAATCAAAAACTGTACAGAACACCAAATAGACAAGACCAGAAAAGAAAATCCCCAGGCCACATCATAATTAAAACACTAAGTATACAGAACAAAGAAAGCATGTTGAAAGGTACAAGAGGAAAAACAACATAACTCGCATGTAAAGGAAAACCTGTCAGAATAACAGCTGATTTCTCAATGGAAACTTTGAAAGCCAAAAGAGCCTGGAGCAATACATTCCAGGTCATAAAAGACTATTGTGGACAACCTAGACTAATTTACACAGAAAAACTCTCCACCACAGTTGAAGTAGAAAGAAAATTTTTTTCATGATATGAACAGCCTAACAACAAACTAAGCCTAAAAAAGAAATACAGGGAGCAATATTTTGTCATTAAGAGTAAAATGAGTGTAGTCAAGAGACCATGAAAAGATATGAAGCTGTAATTACTAGGACACAAAAATGCAACTGAGAACACATAATAACAAGACCAAAACTTAATAACACAGTGGCTGAAATGAGCACATACACATTTCAGCAATAAATTTAACTCTTAATGCCCTCAGTTCTCCAATCAAAAGACATGGGCTGGCTTAATGGAACAAGAGACAAAATTTATCTATCTATTGTCTACAAGAAGCACATCTTAGCTTTAAAGCTAACTCTGTGTATCCTACATGAACATAACACAATAAAATTTAAAGCTAAAAGCAAACAAATCTCTAGTAAATAAACAAATTCATGGAGAATAAACAATTCAGTACTGAAAGATAAATGGGTCAAAGAAGAAAGGAATAAAATTTATTGGAATTAAATAAAAACAAAAACACAATACAACAAAACCTCTGGAACACACTAAAACAGTCCTGAAAGGGGAACTTATAGGCCTCAGTGCCTACATTTTAAAAAATCGGAAAGAACACAAATAAATGATACTGATGGAATGCAAAAATTTGAAAAAAACAAGAATAAACCAAATCCAAACCATCAGTGGCAAGAAATAATGAAAATGAGAGCAGAAATTATGAAATAGAAACAAAGAATCAACAAATCTGAGAGCTGGTTCTTTGATAATATAAGCAAAATTGACAGTCCCTTGACCAAACTCACAAAGAAAGAAGAAAGGGCACAAATGAACAGAATAAGAAATGAGCAGGAAAGCATTAAAGCAAACGTCAAAGAAATTTGGAACATTAAAGGGGAATGCTTTTATACTCTTTACTCTATTAAGTTGAAAAACCTAAAAGAAATTGACAAATTTCTAAATTAATCCAAACCAAAAAAATTAAAGAGAAGAATTCAACAACCTAAACAAACATAACAAATAAGGAGACTGACGTAGTAATAAAAGCCTTCTAACTAAACAAAAGTTCAGGGCCAAATGGATTCTCACCAGAATTATTCCAGGATTTACATCCAATCCTTTAAAAAATGTGTGTGTGTGTGTGTGTGTGTGTGTGTGTGTGTGTGTGTGTGTGTGTATATATATATATATATCCGAAATGAATGTTCACAAAATTCTACTATTTAAAGACAAAAAAAATCACATAATCCTCTTAATAGATGCAGAGAAAGCCTTTGACAAAATCCAACATGCCCTCATGATAAAAGTCTGAGAGAATGTAGGACTAGGGGGAACATAACTCTACATAATAATAATAAAAAACTATATCTATGAAAACCACAGCCAACATCATACTAAATGGAGAAAAAGTTAAAGCAATTTCACTTAAATCAGGAATGAAACAGGACTGTCCACCATCCCACTCCTTTTCCATGTGGTACCCAAAGCACTAGTTGGAGTATAAAGCAAGAGAAGGAAATTAAAGTAATACAAGTAGGAAATGAAGAAGTCAAACTATCTCTCTTTGCAGGGGCCATGATTTTAAATATAAGATGTACCAGAAGTTCTGCTTGAAATCTCCTAATAAGGATAAACAATTTCAGTAATGGGTCAGGATACAGAATCAACTTGCAAAAATCAGTAACTTTTCTATACACCAATAAATACACAGAGGAATCCTGAAGTTGTTGCAGAAACCAAGACAGTAAAAAAGGAACCATTGCTGGCACAGGGGAGGAACAGATATCTGAAAAAGTCATAAAGAATCATATTTTTATCTATCTTCTAGCTATCTAAAAATACCTGTAATGTATGTAATTCTGTATATACATAAGCATATAAGAATATAAATAAATAAAATTTCTCCATCTAGTTGACAAATCTCCTTCCCCCAAGGCTAGCTAAAAAAAAAAAACCCACGCTGGGCGGTGGTGGTGCACGCCTTTAATCCCAGTACTCAGGAGGCAGAGGCAGGCAGATCTCTGTGAGTTCAAGGCCAGCCTGGTCTCCAAAGCGAGTTCCAGGAAAGGCGCAAAGCTACACAGAGAAACCCTGTCTCGAGAAAAAAAACAAACAAACCCACAACACTAGGCATGAGAAGCATGAGAAGCACTCTTTTGACTTACTGGTTAGGGTTGTCCAAGAGACTCCTGAAACATTATAGGTTATTGCTGTTGCCCTTTGTTGCCATCCAGAGGAGGAAAATACATTGCTGTTGCTAAAAACACCATGTACTTTGGTCACAGGACACAGCAAACCAGAGCTGGAAATTATTTGAAATCCACCTCCCATGCAAGCTTCCAAAGGAGGAAAGCAACCAATAATCTTACTCAGCAATGATGCCTATGAACCACAACAATAACCAGCATGGCATGAAAAGGTGCAGTAGCGGCAAGCATACCTTGGTGGTAGCCAACAGCTCTCTAATTGGACTTAAGACCACCTCAACAAGGGGCAAAATCACACCTGATACTGGATCTTAGTCAACTACGGGGCTAAAGAAGTCATGGACCTTGGAAGAGAACCTAAAACTGCTACTTTGATAGCCTAACTACATTCTGAATGTATGTCCTTATGTCCACAGACAAGTATAGTTTTCACCCTTTCTCAAGAAAACTTTTCTTTACAGCATAGGGAGACCATTACAAAAACAAACAAACAAACAAAAAACACATCCAATCAAAACGCAGAGTTGTAGAGCTCACTCCTAACTGATGTATCTATAACACAACTCTTGCACATAAGACTTGGGGATCATTGTGGGAAAGGAAGTTGAAAGATTTTAATAGCCAGAGGAACAAGAAGTTGACTGTAAAATTGTCTCTCCTAGAAATGTCAGAGAAGCAAAACCCATGAAGTTACAACAGTAACAAGAACTGAACAAGGACAATATAGTAGGCATGCTAACGTAGACAGGGAAAAACTTAGGAGGCTTCAATGCTAGACAAACAACTATAGGCATCCAAGAAGTACAGATAGCAGAAGAAAGTCTCCCCTACAGAAGAGCACATCAATTGGTTATCCTATACCAAGTGGTCATCCATGAAAACTTATATATAAGTAACATATGAACTGAGAAGATTGTATTTAAATATTCAGAAGTGTGTGTGTGTGTGTGTGTGTGTGTGTGTGTGTGTGTGTGTGTGTATACAAAAATCAATTAAAGAAACTGAGGTCATTGCCGGGTGGTGGTAGTGCACACCTTTACTCCTAGCACTTGAAAGGCAAAGGCAGGTGGATCTCTGTGAGTTCGAGGCCAGTCTGTTCTACAGAGTGAGATCCAGGACAGACACCAAAACTACACAGAGAAACCCTGTCTCAAAAAAAAAGCAAGAAAGAAACTGAGGTCATGCATGTGAAAGAGAGGAAATGGATGATACATACATTGGAGGGGGCTTGAAGGGACGAAATCAAATTGGGGAGATGATATAATTTTAAAAGAGAAGAGTAAAACAAAGATAAATCAACAACAAAAAATAATAGAGTTATTAAGGAAGTTTCAAAGTTAGACAAGAAAGAACAGATTGTCTTACCACCTAGCCTGTTCCTTCTTTCAAACTTTCAGCAAGCTGATCTCTCATGCTCTGTGAATTATTTCTGGAAAAACAAAACAGAAAAAAACAATATCCAGAAACCAAAACAATTTCTATTAGGTAATTACAATAAATTTGGTGCTAATCTGACAAGTATAGCTAAAATTATATAAAATTAGTACTTACCATAAATAAAGCTAAAGTGCATAAATAATATAAAATCAAATATGAAAAATATTTTAAAAAATAACCTACCACATAAAATTTATTCCAAGTCTTCAAGATAACTGATAGTTGAAAATCTAAAAATAGAATGTGTTATCTTAGATTAAATAAAGTTCATCACAGGCTTGAAGCACAACTTTAACACTAGCACTCAGAAGGCAAAGACAGAGGGATCTCTGAGGGTTTGAGGCCACCATGGTCTACAAGTGAGGGATATACAGTGAGGTTCTTTCTCAAGAAAAAAAAAGAAAAGAAAAGTGTCATGGACCAAGATGTCAGGAACCAAACATGAACCATGGAAAAGTACTAGCTAGGCCAGAGAATAAGTCATATGCCCACAACCTTTTCCTAAAGCAGTAACACCTGTTTGCTAACCAGAGGCTCCCAAAGATAAGAGAACATTCCACAGTCAGGTGCCATGACAACTGAATGTAAAGAGTATTCCATGGTCAGGTAGCCTAGCAACAGAACAAATGGGCCCTGACCAGTGACCTTAGCCAACATCTGCAGTTGCACAATCTGCAAGTCTCCCATGTCCTGCACCCTTTCCATGTCTCTTCCCCCTTCCCTCCTTCCTGCCCCCTCCCCTCCTATGCTATATAAGCCTTGCTGAGGAAAATAAAATTTGCAGCTTGATCAGAATCCTGTGTTGCTGTCATCTTTTGTGTCCCCTGTTCCTTTCATTCTATCCCACAGTTGGGTCGCCCCTGTTGAAACCCCACTGGCCGGGGCAGAAAAGGAAGAGATCATCACTACTGAGAATGTTTATAAAGCATTCTAATTAAAATCTAGTTCATTGGGGGTTATGCTTTCAATGTGTTATATTTTCTTTTATTGGAAAACTACATCTTTTTCATATAATATATCTTGATTATGCTTTCCTCTCCCTCTACTCCTCCCAGTTTCTCTCCACTTCTCATCCCATCCAAATACAAATCCTTTCTGTCTCTCATTAGAAAACAAACAGGGGAAGTAAGGCCCCATCTCCTGACTGGGCAGACCAGGTGCCTAGCCCCTAAGTCCCAGTGGCACATTCTGTGCCCCTCTCCCAAGCCATTGGAGCCCCAGAGACTAGCCAGCTGCCCCTTCCCCTACCCACTCACCAAGAAAACAGCCCCTGTGACAGGAAAGGTCCCATTTCCAGACTGGGAAGACCAGGTCTCTAGCCCCTAGGCCCCAGGGGAATATCCTGTGCCCTTTCCCCAAGCCATTAGAACCCCAAGGACTTCCCCCACCCCCATGGCCAGGAAAACAGCCCCCTGTGACACCAGCCCACCCTGCACTAATTGGGAACAGAAAACAGGTCCCATAGTGTACTGATTTGGAATAGCTGCTCCCTGAAACAGAGCTCACTAGTGCCCATTGGACTAAGATCTGCTCCCTGAGACACAGAATCCAACAGCACAGATTGGACCAAGAGCCCAGATTAGACCAAGAGTATCAATCGGACCAAAAGAGGCTCCCTCAGACACAGACAGCACTTGTATGGAGTAGAGGAAGAGATGGGTAGATGTCCATGCAAAAATACAGTCAACAACATAAAGACAAATATGGCACCAATGGAACCTAGTGGTGCTACATCAGCAAGACCTGAACTTCCCAAAGCAGAAGAAACAGACCTTTAGAATGACTTTTAAAAGATAATAGATGCCTTTAAAGAGGGAATGAAAACTACCCTTAAAGAATTCGAAGAAAAGACAAACAAAAAATTGGAAAAAATCAATAAATCCCTTAAAGGAAGCCAAAAAGCAATTAAACAGGTAAATGAAAAGGTCTACAGAGCTACAGTAATAAAAACAGCTTGGTACTGGCAAAAAAAAAAAAAAAAAAAAAAACCAACCTGACATGTGGACTAATAGAATCAAACTGAAGACCCTGACATTAATCCACACAGGTATGATCATCTAATTTTTGACAAAGAAGTCAAAACTGTGCAATGGAAAAAAGAAAGCATCTTCAACAAATGGTGCTGCCATAATTGGATGTCAACACGTAGAAGGCTGCAAATAGATCCATATCTGTCACCATGCACAAAACTTAAGTTCAAATGGATCAAAGACCTCAACATAAATCCAGTTACTCTGAACCTGGTAGAAGAAAAAGTAGGAAGTAGTCTTGAATGGATTGGCGCTGGAGATCATTTCCTAAATATAATACCAGTAGCATGGACACTGAGAGAAACAATTAATAAATAGGACCTATTGAAACTGAGAGCAAAGGACATGGTCAACAAAACAAAACAATAGCCTACAGAATGGAAAAATATCTTCACCAACCCCACATCTGACAGAGAGCTCATCTCCAGAATATATAAAGAACTTAAGAAACTGGACATCAAAATACCTAACAGTCCAATTAAAAAATGGGCTACAGAGATAAACAGAGAATTCTCAACAGAAGAAGCTCAAATGGCTGAAAGACATTTAAGGAATTGCTCAACATCCTTAGTCATCAGGAAAATGCAAATCAGAACAACTCTGAGATACCATCTTATACCTGTCAGAATGGCTAAGATCAAAAACACTGAAGACAGCTTATGTTGGAGAGGATGTGGAGCAAGGGGAACACTCCTCCACTGTTGGTGGGAATGCAAACTTATACAGCCACTTTGGAAATCAGTATGGCCGTTTCTCAGAAAATTGAGAATCAATCTCCCTTAAGACCCAGCTATACGACTCTTGGGCATATACCCAAGGAATGCTCAATCACACCACAAGGACACATGCTCAACTATGTTCATAGCAGTATTATTTGTAATAGCCAGAACCTAGAAACAACCTAGATGCCCCTCAACTGAAGAATGGATAAAGAAAATGTTGTACATATACACTACTGAGTACTACTCAGCAGAGAAAAACAATGACATCATGAGGTTTGCAGGCAAATGGATGGAACTAGAAAATATCATCCTGAATGAGGTAACCCAGACTCATAAAGACAAACATGGTATGTACTCACTCATAAGTGGATACTAGACATAAAGCAAAGGATAATCAGACTCCAACCCACAGCTCCAAGGAGGCTAGCTAGTAAAAAGGACCCTAGGAAGAATGCATGGATTTCCCTGTGATGAAGAATTGGATGAGATATACATGAGCAAACTGGGGGTGAGGGGGTTTAATGGAGGTCAAGGGATGGGAGATAAGAGCTAAGGGGAGTAGCAGGTTCGAGCTGGAACAGGAACAAAGTGGGAGAGCAAGGAAAGAAATACCATGATAAATGAAGACACCATGGGAATAGGGAGAAACAAGGTGCTAGAGAAGTTCCCAGGAATTCACAAAGATGATCCCCACCATAGACTACTGGCAATAGTCAAGAGGGTGCCTGAGCTAACCTGCTCTGGTGATCAGATGGCTGAATACCCTAACTGTCATCATAGAACCCTCATCCAGTGACTGATGAAAGCAGATGCAGAGATCCATGGCTGGGTCCCAGGCAGAGCTCCAGGAGTCCAATCGATGAGAGAGAAGAGGGATTTTGTGAGCAAGGAATATTGAGATCATGTCTGGAAAAAGTACAGAGACAACTAGCCAAACTAGTGGAAACACATAAACTGTGGACCAAAAGCTGAGGAGCTCCTATGGTACTGGACTAGGCCCTCTGGATAAGCAAAATAGTTGTTTAGCTTGAACTGTATGTATATGGGGCCCCAGGCAGTAGGATTGGGACCTGTCCATAGTGCATGAGCTGGCTATGGTGGAACACTTTGCACAGCCTTGGCACAGGGAGAAGGGGCTTGGACCTGCCTCAACTGAATGTACTAGGCTCTGCTGACTCCCCATGGGAGACCTTGCCTGGGAGGATGTGGGAATGGGGGGTGGATAAGGAGGGAAGTCTGGGGGGCAGGGGGAGGGAGAACAGGGGAAACTGTGGTTGGTGTGTAAAATGAATAGAAAATCTCTTAAAAAGAAAACAAACAAAAAATGAAAACAGGCATCTAAGGGATGATAATAAAAATAAAATAAAGCATAATAAAATAAAACAAAAACAAGCACTTCATAATTGGACACACAAACAAACATTAACCCAACTACAAATTCTTTGGTATACAATGATGTCCAACTGGCAAGATATGGTAGTACAATGGTGGTACAAAACTTGTAGGAGTAACCAACAAATATGTGATTTGACTTAAAGCCCACTCCATAAGATGGAATCCATACTTGACACTGCTTGGGTGACTAACAACCTGAGACTAGATAGGTCAGGGACCTTGAGTAGAACCAAATACTACTGATCTACTAAAGTAACATAGTAATAAAATGAATCCTAGTGTCATTCTACTATACTCATAGATCGGTGTCTTGCTCAGCCATCATCAGAGAAGCTTCCTCCTATAGCAGATGGGAACAAACACAGAGACCAACAGCCTGACAATATACAGAGTGAAAGGCTTTGGAACACCCAGCCCTGAAAGGGATGTCTCCATCAAATTCCTCCTCTTAGAGTTCAAGGAACCCTAGAGAAGAGGAGGCAAAAAGAGTGTAAGAACCAGTGGGAACAGTGAACACCAAGGAAACAAGGCCTTCTCAGTGGTTCTCAACTTGTGGGTTATGAACCCTTTGGGCATCAAATGACCCCTTCACAGGAATCACCTAAGACCATCAGAAAACACAGATATTTACATTATAATTCATAATAGCAGCAAAATTACAGTTATGAACTAGCAACAAAAATAAATTTATGGTTGGGGGTCACCACAATATGAGGAACTGTATTAATGGGTCACAGCATTAGGAAGGTTGAGAACCACTGCCAGGATCCATGCACATAGGAACTTATAGAGACTGAGGCAGCATGCATGGGGCCTGGTCAGGGTCTGCTCCAGACAGGGCCCTGAAAGGAGTAGATCCATCCCTAACACAGAAGCTATCTCCAACTGATAAACACTTGCAAATGAAAGTTTATTCTCCAATATATAAACACTTGCAAAAAAAAGATCTCCAAGAAGGTCCCACTGAGGAAACAAATTACTCTTAAGGGTAGGCTCCAAGCCCAGCAGTAGATGGCCAACAGTAAACAAATTCAAAGGCATCTTTGAAAGTTCCTTGTCTCATAATATCATGTCAGGGCTTTTTCTATTTTTTAAATTTTATTATTTTTTCTTTTTATTTGTTCTTATACAATACATTCTTGCTGCAGCGACCCCTCCCTCCACTCCTTCCAGCCCCTGACTACCACCCCTCTCCACCAGATCAACTGTTTTCTCTGTTTCCCTTCAGAAAAGAGCAGGCCTCCTGAGGATATCAACTGAACAGGGCATATTGTGTGATATTTTGCTTGTGTTCTGACAAATAAAGCTTGCCTGGAGATCAGAGGGCAGAGCTAGCCACTAGTTAACCATAGAGGCCAGGTGGTGATAACTCATGCCTTTAATTCCAGCACTTGGGAGGCAGAGAGAGGAGGTGATAAGGCAGGGCAGAGACAGAGAATCAGAGGACCCAGAGAGGTAAGAAGTCACTGGTGGCTGCTCCTTTGCTTCTGTGACCTTTCAGGTTCTTACCCCAGTATCTGACTCCTGGCTTTTATTGATAAGACTATTTATGTTCATGTTTCATCTGGCATCCAACTTTTGGGGCAAAAATTCACACACACACACACACACACACACACACACACACACACACACACACACACACCAAAAAAAAAAAAAAGCCACTTGCCCAATTGCTTTTCAGCCAATGCCAGAGCTGCACACGGGAGCTCCTGCCAGAGTCACCACTCTGTCAGCTAGGTCTTCTTTTTTCCCCCACGCTCTCTGAATGAGTCTGGGGTTTTTCTGTTGCAGCTTCTCCACAGCAAACACCACAGGCACTTGGGTTCCAAATGCTGCCGGAATTAGCAGATTTCACACATTCCCCCATGCAGATAGCTGGCTCTTTGGCTTCTTTTTCCCAGTGGGTTGTGGGCTTTCCCTGGACCCCCTTCTCAGGCTACTGTCACGCGATCAGATGTGCTGTGCTATAGCTCACATTTCACCGGCATAGTCAGCAGATTTGATGAGACAATTGGGACTTCTTAAAAGGGGGAAGTATATTTAAAAATGAGAGTTTTTTCCTACACTAAAAAATGGGAAACAATATTACAATGGAGGGAGTTAGGTCTCTGTATGATTACATACTAGATGGTTTAAAAATGGATAATTAAATGAGGGGATAATTAACTTAGATGGGATTTACATAATGTCAATTATAAACATTATCAATAGTAATTCTTGTTTTATCACTAAAACGTTGGTTGATATGAGTGCCAAGATACAGGCCTTAGAAAAAGGCTACTACTGATAATATGCAAGCCTTACAAATAATTATTAAAGAGAACAATACAATTTTGACTGATACAATAAAAACTTTAGGAATATTTACTGATATGGAGGGCCAAAAGGTAACTGATAATGTGCACACCTTAGAAAAAGTTACTATTCAAAAGGTACAAGCCTTAGAAAAGGTTACTAGTGATAATATGAAAGAATTACAAATGATTACTAAGGAAATGAATACAATTTTGACTGATAAGATAAAAGCTCCAGAAATATTTACTGCTGAATAGAGCAATAAGGTGACTGATAATACACAAACCTTAGAAAAACTTACTAAAAACAGAGAATAGAGATATTCAGACACAGACAGAGGAATTTAAAGGAGAATCAACCTCACCATTACATTATAAAATTAGAGAGGAACAGCCCAAGATTATCAAACAACCAACCTTAATTTATCTGGGAGGTTTTACCCTTTTGGAGGAGGGGATAGGGTGTAGGTCAGGGAGAAGGCTGAGGGGGAGCGGGAGGAGGGATGAGAGAGTGACCTGTGGTTGGTATGTAAAATGAGTTTTAAAAGTTTTTTAGTTAAAAAAAGTTTAAGGCCTGTCTCAGCTACATAGCAAAATCCTGTATCAAAAAATAAAACTAAATAAAAGCCATACAATGGGCCAGTGAGATGACTCAGTGGGTAAAGGTGCTTGTCAACAAGTCTGGCTACTTAAGTTCTATCTCTGGAATCCACATGGTGGAAGGAGAGAACCAACTCAGACAAGTTGTTCTTTGAACTCCACATGTGAGCCATAGTATGTACACACATGAGCATGCACATAGATGAACAGATAGATGGATGATTAGATAGAAGATAGATAGATAGATAGATAGATAGATAGATAGATAGATAGATGCAATTAAAAATACAAACTACAAAAGAATAACGTGTTGTTAGTTATCCTTCTGGATATTGAACCATATTTTGAACCTTATTAAAGAGCTATAATAATTAAAGCAATGTGACACTGATGTAAATATAGACACATTTACTACCCCAAATATAAAAATAATAAAGAAATTTCCTAGTATAAAATCTATGATGAAGTCAATCAAGACAAGTCTGATTAATCATTGAAAACTTCAATAAGTTGACCAGTATTTTGAAATAATATGTATTATCACTTATTAAATACAGTATTATGTGTATTTGACAGGTATTTTGTATACATTCCTGACTTAATCCTTTTAATGATAGAATACTAGACTATTAAATGGGCATTCCAAAAAAAATTTTTTTCCATTCACAATTTTATAAGTAGTTGAGTTGTTTCCATTTTTGGCTATTTTAAATAGTACTGCTAGGAATACTTGTGTACAGGCATTTAAATGCATGTTTTCAATTCTCTTGGGCATAAAAGCTAGTAGGACACAGTACACATGTCAGCTTTTTGAGGAATTGCTAAATGTTTCCATACCACTTGTACAATTTTCATACTCCCCAATGTATGAGTACTCCAGTATTTTCTATATCTTCCTCAGCACTTGGCCTTTTGACCATTACCATCCTGAATAGAGTAAAGAGGTATCTCATTGTTGTTTTGATTTGCATTTCCTTAATGACTAACAGCATTGAGCATCTTTCCAAGCACTATCCTTTGGTACACATTTTTTTTTTACAGTTTATGAAGTACAAATTATGTACTTATTCACTTTTCTGCTTGTGCTTTTGATATCATACATAAAAATATTGCTAAGAATAGGTCATAAATATCTACCTCTGTTTTAGTCACTTTTCTCATTGGTATGACAAAAGCAACTTAAAGGACAATGGATTTCTTTTGGCTCACAGTTCAAGGAGGACATAGTCCAATGTGGTAGTGAAGGCACAGCAATGAATGACACCATGACAGCAAGAATGTGGAGCAGCTGATTATATTATAACCACAGTCAAGAAGCAGAAAGATATAGGAACAAAAGTAGGGCCTGAGCCCGGTGGTGGTGGAGCATGCCTTTAATTCCAGCACTCGGGAGGTAGAGGCAGGCAGAGTTCTGAGTTTGAGGCCAGCCTGATCTACAAAGTGGGTTCCAGGACAGCCAGTACTACACAAAGAAATCCTGTCTCAAAATACCAAAGAAAAAAGTAGGGCTTGGCCATAACCCTCAAGGCCCAGGCTCCAGCAACTCACCTCCTCTAATTAGTAAGAACCTAAAGGCCCCATAACCTCCCAGAACAGTGTCTGGCTGGGACCAAGTGCTCAAACTCATGAGCCTGTGGGGGACAGTCCAGTAACCTAGATTATTGCTAATGTCACTTCTAGCTCCGAAGGTTCATGTTTTTTCCCTGTTGTTTTAACTAGTCATCAGTTTTTGGTCTGACATTGGCGTGTTTACCAGATGCGTACTGTGGTACACACTGTTGGCTGTACTCCAACCTGCCATTGGCACTTGCTTTGCTCCAGTACCTGTGTGTAAATTGGCAGCTTTCAACTTCAGACATGGTAATATTTTGCTGGCATCTTCTTTTCTTTGACCTTTGTAATTCACCAAGGCTGTGTGGGTCAGACTGAAACTGAGTTAATGCCCTCCAGATCAGCCTTCAAACAATGAATGGTGAAAGTTGGTCTATACGTTTCCCAGATCTCATGCCCTCAGTCACGATAACTCTGAAATGTGTTGCTCTACAATGTCTCTCAGAATTCTGTAACATGGTGTTCTGCAGTTCTTCATAGTAGTAGCTGGCTTCATAGTGTAGCTAGCTACATACATCCCTACTCACATTTTTAGAAACATTTTCCAAATGATCTCTAACATTAAAATCCTAGTTTCAGTTTGTCTGTAGTAAACTCAAACCAAGACTCTCTGTCTCTCATGGCCCCTACTTTATTTCTCCTTGTTTTGGCTTCATTTTGTAGAAAATGTACTCCTATCTCTTACTATAGGGATCTAGCCAACCACAGTGATCTCAGTCTTCTCTCATGCAATGTGGTCTGATTTGCCTTGGTTCTATCTGATAAGATGTAAAGTCAGAATTCTTGGAAATAGTGCTTTGCTACCCCTCAAAAGAAGCACAAATCAGAGATGTCACTTATTCTTCCACTGGAAATTAACATATTTTGGTAGGATACCCAGAAATGCAGCCACTCGTGTGTGACTGTGGAAGCCAGCCTAGAGGGAAAACTGACTCATTAGTGTGCAAAGTGAAGTGGTGACAGGATTTTGCTCTCTTGATTGCATGTTGAAGCTGCTGGAGCCACTGAAACTCAGGAATTCTCATGTGGGATAACAGATTCTGCAGTATTTAGACCAATTCCAGTAGAACTAGCCTGTTACTGGCCATTAAAGATATTCTGCCTCCCATACCTTCCCAAACATGTGAGAAGGCAGAACAAAATGTTTTTGTTTTAAAACTGTCACTTGAAGAATGAAATTCAGCATGATTCTTAACACATGCCTAATAAGACTGCTTCAATAAACTATAGCATTTATTGTACATTCTTGGAAGATTCTCTTTTAGAAAAAGTATTTAATGACATAGAAACTTATTTCTGTGTGTTTTAAATGGAAATCAGATGTGGCATAAATGAACTGTAACCATATTAAAGTTAATACTCAGAAATGTTAACAGCTATATTATTTGTTTCTATCTTTCATGTTGTAAAAAGATTTATTGAGCTGAGTGTTGTGGAACCCACCTGTCATCCTAGCAGTCAGGAGGCTGAAGCAGGAGGGTTGACACCCAAGCCTAGGATGCATAGTGAGATTCTATCTCAAAACAAAGAAGTTTTGTTTTTATACTTGCAACAGGGGTATCTGAGGACTGTCCAGACAGCTCCTCATGTGAAGGTACACACGTTGAGCCTGACAATCAGAGAATTATGAAAAGTTAAATCTTTCCACTTGAAGTTCCCCTTGCAAGCAATAAAGTAGGATGCAAGCTTTTACAATGAGGGGAATTGTTTTCTAATATTAAAGATTAAGGGTGATATTACTGAGAAATAATCAAAGTCCATGCAGGAACTCTAGAGCCACTGAAGAAATTCCATGATGGGTAGAGGTAGCTAGCCCAAGGCTGTTCCATTAAAGACCACAAATAGCTGGAGAGGATCCTGAAGTGCTAAGAATTGGAGACATTAACTAATTGTACCCCTTAATGCCAATATTCAGACTTTCTTTTTAAAATATTTTTACTACGTTGTTTATTTATTGTCTCTGGGTGTGATTGCTATGGAGGTCAGAAGATAATTTACAGGAGTTTGTCATCATCTTCCACCATGTGGGTCCTAGGGATTGAACTCAGGTTGCCAGGCTTAGCAACAAGCACTTTTACCCACTGAGCCATCTCACCAAACCCCACATTCTTTCTTGAAAAATCTTGTGCTCTTGACTGCTTGATCTGGCCTCTACTCCACCCACTTCCATCTGAGGATGGTACGACCTCCTGCACCCCACCCACATGGGACAATGACCACTCTCACTGTAACCCAGAGACCACCTGCAGAATCCAATAAGTCCTTCTACAAACTTCTGAAAATCAACAGAGGGAATGTAATAAACCTACAGAAGGTTTACTCCTAAGTTCAGAAGTTTTACCTATCCTTAGTCACTCTAAGACTACTTCTTATATCCCATTTACACACCAACACCAAGTGACCCCTAGACTGGGCACCATTTGGTTAGTCCAAAACATGACAAGTTGGTGTAACAGGGAACTAGAATCCAAAGACCCACTTCACAAAGGTGAAACTAGATACCCACACCAAGAAACACTACTAACTATCTAATTGCAGATGCCTAGATCTCATGGTAAAACCAAAGCAACAACAATAATGAAGATAACATGTCTCTTCCAGGAATCAGCACACCCATTGTGCTGTTCCCTGAAAAAAAAAAAAAAAAACAACTTATACCCATGCACAGGACAATGACTTCAAAGAACTCAAAGGTTATAAACAAATATCTGAATAAGGACTGTGAAAAACAGTCTGAAGAGAAGATTAAACATACACAAGAGGGCACAAGGATATATAATCCCAGAGTAGAGGGAAATTATTGGTGAAATTATAAAACAATTAAAGATATGACAATGGAATTTAATGAAGAGATAGAATTTCTGAAGAAAATCCAAAATTATATAAAACTCCAAATGAAAAACTTAGAAAGTCAAACAAAAAGCTCAGAAGAAATTCTAAACAACCGATTGGACCAAGTGGAAGAGAGAATATCAGGTCTCCAAGACAAATTAGAGAAAATAAATTTTCACTCAGTCAAACAAAATGTTAAATTGATCAAACAAGACACCTTAAGAATGGAACATACAGAGAACCTAGAACACTATAAAAAAGACCAAATCTACAAATAATAGGTATACAAGAAGGAGAATAAACCCATATCAAAGGCACAGAAAATATTTTTAACACAGTTACAGAAGAAAATTTCCCTAAATTTAAGGAAAGAGTTGCCCATCAAAGAACAAAAGTCATTAAAAAAAAAAAAAAAACACCAAATAGACAAGACCAGAAAGAAAATTCTCCATGTCACATAATAATCAAAACACTAAATGTGCAGCATAAAAAGAAGATATTAAAAGTGTGAAGAGAGAAAGACCAAGTCACATGTATAGCTGGACCTATCAGATAACAACTGAATTTCCAGAAGAGGCTAGATTGATGTTCTATAAGTTCTTTCTCCAATGGAGAAAGAAAAACTTTCCATAACAAAAACATATTTAATAAAATTGTCTTTATAAGGCCAGTTCTAAGACAATTTGTTTTGTGGGGTGTCCACCAAAGAAGACAGCTCAGACATGGGTTTAAGCCAATAGAAAGTCTTTATTAGCCAGTTAGTGACACTGGGTGTTTAGTGTAGCTCCAAGCTTTTCTCAGGGTGAGCTTTTAAGCACAAAAACCATGTTCTGTGTTAACATACTTAAGTTAACAAGAGCAGTTGGCCAGAAGCAGAACTACAAAAACCAACAAGCCAGGTAAGAACATTCAGAGACTTTCCCAGAACTTTGATGAATTCAGTCTCTGCTTTCATTTTGGCAGGTGATACTGTCTATGTGCTGAGTGTTATGATGTGAATGGTACTTCTATCATGGAATCAATTGTGCTAAGGTTTGGAGCCCTAATAAGGTCTGAGACTCTGTTACAGATAATAGAAAACTTGTCTAAAGAAAAGATTAAACATATATACAGGAGGGCACAAGGAATATGTAATCCCAGAACAGTTAACAAAAAGTGTCTAAGAAAAACACAACAAAACAGTAATTAATAAGCATTGTTCAGCAGACCAGCAGGTGAGTGGCCTACCTGCAGACTGCAGTACCACTACTGCCACCCACTGGATTCTGCTCCCAAGGCACCCTCAGCCACCCAACTCCACCCACCTCATCATCTCCCATGGCCAACCCTTCCCTGTAACTTCAGCAGACTCCATAGCCACAAGTACAGCCCACACCAGTTGGAAAAACAGGTGAGTCACTGGCCTCCCAGCTGAGCTGCCCCAATCTCCAGACTGTAAGCCCCAGAGCACAACCCACGCACCTCCCCCTCCCATATCAGCACCAGCAAGGCCATGCCCCCAACTCTGTGGAATTCCACTGCTCTGGTTGCAGTCCCTACCATCCAGCCAGCAGGTGAAAGACCACTCACTGGATTCTTTTCCAAAAAGGCCCACTCTGCTTCCCAACCTGACCCACTTCATCATCTTCCCTACAGCCAACCTTTTCCTGCAACTCCAGCAGACTCCATAGGCACAGGTACAGCCCACACCAGTAGGAAGAACAAGAGGATATGCTGGATCAAGGCACGCAAAATCCAACAAACCTCAGCTGAGACACCCTACTGGACCTGAAGACCAGCTAGTTACCAAAACCCTTGGCCATTCAGGCCAAAAGACAATAAAGGAAACAGACAATTAAAGAACAAAACACCCATCCAACAAAGACAAACACAAGAATCAACACCCAGAACTATATTCATCCCAAATCCAGATGCATAAATGCCAGTGTATGGATACACTCAATAATAGAAAGGGCAATATGACACCACCAGAACCCAGTGATTCTATGGCCAACAAGACCTGAAAATTCCAATGCACCTGAAGCACAAGAAAATAACCTTAAAAATAACTTAATGAAGATAATAGAATACCTTAAAGAGGAAATGAAAAATTCCCTTAAAAAAATCAAGGAGCTTGGCTGTGGTGGCACATGCTTTTAATCCCAGCACTTGGGAGGCAGAGGCAAGTGGATCTCTGGGTTGGAAGTCAGCCTGGTCTATAGAGTGAGTTCTAGGATGGCCAGGGCTAGCCAGAGAAACTGTCTTGAAAAACCATTAAAAAAAAAAAAAAGAAATTGAGAAAACAACAAAGAATGGAAGAAATCAATAAATCACTTTAAAAAGCAACAAGAAAAAAAAGCAAACAAACAGGTGAAGGAAATGGTTCAAGACTAGAAAATTGAAATAGAAGGAATAAAAAATACATAAACCAAGAGAATTCTGTAAATTAAAAATCTGGATAAGAGAACAGGAACTACAGATGCAAGCATCACCAACAGAACTCAAGAGATGAAAGAGAGAATCTCAGGCATTGAAGATACAATAGAGGAAATGGATTCATTGGTCAAAGAAAATGTTAAATCCAACAAATTTCTACCACAAAATGTCCAGGAATTCTGGCACACTATGAAAATACCAAACATAAGAATAACAAGAATAGAAGAAGGAAAGGAATCCCAGCTTCAAGGCACAGAAACTGTACTCAACAAAATCATAGGAGAAAACTTTCCCATCCTAAAGAAGTACATGCCTATGGAGATACAAGAGGCTTACAGAACACCAAATAGACCAGACAGAAAAAAAAGTCCCCTCACCACATAATAATCAAAACACTAAACATACAGAATAAGGAAAGAATATTAGAATATTAAGAGCTGCAAAAGAAAAAGGCCAAGTGAAATTTAAAAGCAGAGTTATCAGAATTACACCTAACTTCTCAATGGAGACTCTAAAAGTCAGAAGGGCTTGGACAGATGTCTTGCAGACTCTAAGAGGCCATGGATGCCAGCCCAAACTACTATACCCAGCAAAACTTTGAATCACCATACATGAAAAAATCAAGGTATTTCATGACAAAACCCAATTTATACAATACCTATCTACAAATCCAGCTCCACAGAAAGTACTAGAAGGAAAACCTCAACCCAAGGAAGTTAGCTTCACCAACAAAAATACAGACAATAGACAATCTGACACCAGCAAAACCCAAAGAAGGGAAATACACACACACACACACACACACACACACACACACACACACACTACCACTACCACTACCACCATCAATAACAACAACAAAAATGACAGACATTAACAATCATGGGTCATTAATATCTCTCAATATCAGTGGACTCAACTACCCAATAAAAAGACACAGATGAACAAAATGGATACATTATTCTGCTTCAAGAAACACACCTCAACTTCAAAAACAGACACTACCTCAGAGTAAAGGGTTGGGAAAAGATTTTCCCAAGCAAATGAACCTGAGAAGTAAGTGGGTGTATCCATCCTAATCTCTAACAAAATAGACTTCAAACTAAAATTAATCAAAAGAGATGAAGAATGACATTTCATATTCATCAAAGGAAAAATCCATCAAGATGAAGTCTCAATTCTGGATATTTGCCCCCCCCACACAAAAGGGCACCACATTTGTAAAAGAAACATTACCAGAGTTTAAATCCTACATCAAATCCCACACAATAATAGTGGGAGACTTTGACACCCAACATCTCACCAATTGACAAGTGTTCTAGACAGAAACTAAACAGAAAAATAAGAGAACTAACAGATATTTTGGCTCAAATGGACTTAATAGGCATCTATAGAATATTTTACTCAAACACAAAAAGAATATACCTTCTTCTCAGGACCTCATGGAACCTTCTCTAAAATTGACCACATACTCAGTCACAAAGAAAATCTCAACAGATACAAAAAAATTATAATAACCACCTGTATCTTATCAATCACCATGGGTTAAAGTTAGCATTCAACAACAATACAAACTACAGAAAACCTTCAAACTCATGGAAACTAAACAACTCTCAACTGAATTACCCCTGTGTCAAGGAAGAAATAAAGAAATTAAAGACTTCCTAGAATTCAATGAAAATGAATGTACAACATACCCAAACTTATGTGACACTACAAAAGCAGTGCTAAGAGGAACATTCATAGCACTAAGTGCCTTCACGAAGAATGTGGAGAGATCTCATATTAGTGGCTTAACAGCACACATGAAAGCTCTAAAAACAGAAAGATGCAAACACACCCAGGAGAAGTAGATGGCAAAGAATAATCAAACTGAGGGCTGAAATCAATGAAACAGAAACAAAGAACAAAACAAAGAATCAATGAAACAAAGAGTTGGTTCTTTGAGAGGATCAACAAGCTAGACAAAACTTTATCCAAATTAACTAAAAGGCAGAGAAAGAATATGCAAATATCCAAATTAACAAAATCAGAAATGAGGAAGGGGACAAAACAGATATTGAAAAAATCCTGAGAATCTTTAGGTCGTACTTCAAAAACCTATACTCCACAAAAATCGTATTTCAGCCCACAACTTTGGCAGAATACTTCTGTACTGGAGACCACACCTAATTAGGAAACTCAGAGACAAGCAGGTACCCAGAACTCTAGAAGCCACACAGGTACATGGACCCATAGAGGAAATGATGGCACCCAAAATCACAGAGGTCTTGCAGGCCCCCAAAATACCAGTGAAGATACCCTACTAGATTGTAGACTTGCTAGTGAATAGAACACTTGGGCACTTAGGCCAGAAGAATGGAGAGGAAACAGAAACCAAGTGACAAAACAGCTATCCATCAAAGACAAACTCGGGAAACAACACCTAGATGAATAATTGTCCAAAACCAGATGCCTAAATGTCAGTGTAAGAACAAAATCAACCATAAATAGGCCAATATGGCACCACAAGAGCCCAGCTAGTCTATAACATCAAGACTTGAACATTCCAACACAGATGAAGCACGAGAAAATGACCTTAAAATCAACTTTATGAAGACGACAGAGGTTCTTAAAAAGGAAATAAAAATATTCCTTAAAAATTGAGGAAAAGTTAAAAAAAAGGAGGAAATCAATAAATCCCTTAAAGATTGCCAAGAATAAAACAAACAAATGAGTGAAGAATATTGTTCAAGAGCCAAAAATGGTAATAAAAGATAAAGAAAACACAAGCTTAGGGAATTCTGCAAATGGAAAATCTGAGTAAGCAAATAGGAACTACAGATGGAAATATCACAGATGAAAGGGAGAATCTCAGGCATTAAAGGTACAGTAGAAGAAACAGATTCATTGGTCAAAGAAAATGTTAAATCAAAAAAACTCCTAATATAAATCATCAAGAAAACATGGGACATGCAAATACTAAACTTAAGAATAATAGGGAAAAAAGAGAGAAGAATCTCAGGACAAAAATCCAGGAAATATATTTAACAAAATCATAAAAGAAAACTTCCCTAACCTAAAAAAGTACATGCCTATAAAGGTACAAGAAACTTACAAAACAACAAATACATTGGACCAGAAGAGAAAGATCCCTCACTACATAATAATCAAACACTAAACATACAGAATAAAAAAATTAAAAGCTGCAAAGGAAAGGGGCCAAGTAATATATAAAAGCAGACCTATTAGAATAACACCCAACTTCTCAATGGAGACCCTAAAATCCAGATGGCCTGGAAAGATGTCCTGCAAACTTTAAGAGACCATAGATGCCAGGCCAGACTACTATACCTAGCAAAATTTTCAATCACTATAGATGGAGAAAACAAGATATTTCATGACAAAGTCAAATTTAAACAATATCAATCCATAAACTCAGTCCTACTGAAGGTACTAAAAACAATAAAAAACAAAAAAACAAAAACAAAACTCCAACCCAAGGATGTTAACTACACCCATGAAAACACACCAACAAAACCCAAAGAAAGGAAACACACACACACACACACACACACACACACACACACACACACTACCACCACCACCATCAACAACACCAAAATGACTCAATTACCCAATAAAAAGACACAGGTAAACAGAATGAATATGAGGACATGATCCATCCTTCTGCTGCATACAAGAAAGCACACCTCAACACCAAAGATAGACATTACCTCAGGGTAAAGTGTTGGAAAAAGGTTTCCTAAGCAAATGTACCTAAGAAGCAAACTGGTACACCTATTCTAATATCTAACAAAATAGACTTCGGACCAAAATTAATCTAAACATGTAGAGAAGGACATTTCATACTCATTGAAGGAAAAATCCACCTAGAGGACATTGCAATTCTTAACATCTATGCCCTAAATGAAAGGGCATCCACATTTGTAAAAGAAGCATTACTAAAGCTTAAATCACACATTGAACCTCACACATTAATTGTGGGAAACTTTAATACCCCACTCTCACCAATGGACAGTTCATCCAGACAAAAACTAACAGAGAAATATTGTAGCTAACCAGCATTATAACTCAAATGAACCTAACAGATATCTACAAAACATTTCACCCAAATACCAAATAATATACCTTCCTCTCAGCACCACACAGAACATTCTCCAAAACTGACCATATACTCAGTCACAAAGCAAGTTTCAACACATTCAAGAATATTGAAATAACCCACAGTACTGTATCAGACAACCATAGATTACAGCTGGATTTCAACAACAGAAACCCTACAAACTCATAAAAATTGAACAACTCTCTACGGAATCACCACTGCGTCAAGGAAGAAATAAATTAAAGACTTCCTAGAATTCGATGAAGATGAATGTATAGCATAACCGAACTTATGGGACACAATAAAACGAGTACTAAGAGGAAAGTTCATAGCACAAAGAACCTTCATAAATAATTTGGAGAAATCTCAGACTAGTGGCCTAACAGCACACCTGAAAGCTCTAGAACAAAAAGAAGCAAGCATACCCAAGAGTAGTAGAAGACAGGAAATAATTAAACTGGGGGCTAAAATCAATAAAATAGAAACAAATAAAACACAATATAAAAAAAATCAATGAAACAAAGTCTTGTTTCTTTGAGAAAATCAACAAGCTAGACAATCCCTTATTCAAACTAAGTAAAAGGCAGAAAGAGAATATCCAAATTAACAAAATCAGAAACAAATAGGAAGATATAACAACAGACACTGAGGAAATCCAAAGAATCTTTAGGTCATACTTCAAAAACCTGTACTCTACAAAATTAGAAAATCTAAAAGAAATGGAATTTTTTCTCTATAGACACCACTTACCAAAGTTAAATGAAGATAAGATAAATAATATAAATAGACCTATAACCCCTAAAGAAGTAGAAGGAATCATTGTAAGTCTCCCACCCCCCCAAAAAAGCCCAGGGCCAGATGGTTTCAGTGCAGAATTTTACCAGACTTTCAAAAAAGAGATAATACCAATACTTCTCAAACTATTCCATAAAACAGGCACAGAAGAAATATTGTCAAATTCATTTTATGAGTCCACAGGTACCCTGATATGCAAACCACACAGACACAAAAAAGAAAAAGAATTACAGACCAATATCTCTCATGAACATTGATGCAAAAATACTCAGTAAAATACTCACAAACTGAATCCAAGAACAGATCAAAAAGATCATCCACTATAATCAAGTAGGATTTATCCCATAGATGCAGGGATGGTTTGACATATGAAAATCTGTCAATGTAATCCCCCAGCTAGACAAACTGAAAGAAAAAAACCACATGATCATCCCATTAGATGGTGAAAAAGCCTTTGCTAAAATCCAACATCCCTTCATGATAAAAAGTCTCGGAGAGATCAAGGATACAAGGAACATACCTAAACATGTTAATGCAATACACAGAAAGCAAACAACCGACATCAAAGTAAATGGAGAGAAACTCAAAACAATTCCACTAAAATCAGGGACAAGATAAGGCTGTCTGCTCTCACCATATCTATTCAGTATAGTATTTAACATTTTATCTGGAGCAATAAGACAACTAAAGGAGATAAGGAGGATACAAAATAGAAAAGAAGTCAAAGCATCGTTTGCAGATGATATAATAGTATATATAAATGACCCCAAAAACTATACCAGGGAACTCCTACAGGTGATAAATACCTTCAACAAAGTAGCTGGGTACAAAATAAACTCCAAAAAAATCAATTGTCCTTCTATATACAAATGATTATGGCTGAGAAAGAAATTAGTGAAACAACACCCTTCACAATAGCTACAAATAATATAAAATATGTTGAGGTAACTCTAACTAAGCTAGGTAAAGATCTGAATGAGAAGAACTTTAAGTCTTTAAAGATAGAAATTGAAGAAGACATCAGAAGATGAAAAAATCTCACATGCTCATTAATTGGTAGGATTAACATTGTAAAAAATGGCCATCTTACCAAAAGCAGTCTACAAATTCAATGCAATTCCCATTCAAAATTCCAACACAATTCTTTACAGAACTTGAAAGGACAATATTCAACTTCATATGGAAAAGCAAAAACCCAAGATAGCTAAAACAATTCTGTATAATCAAAAAACTTTTGGATGCATCAATATTCCTGATCTCAGGCTGTTCTACGGGGTATTGGCATAAAAAGAGACAGGTTGATAAATGTAATCAAATTGAAGACCCAGAAATAAATCTACTCATCTATGGACACTGGATTTTTTGATACCAAAGCCAAAATTACACAATGAAAAAAAAAAGAATCTTTAACAAATGGTGCTAGTCTAACTGGATGTCAGGATGTAGAAGAATGCAAATTGATCCATATCTATCACCATGCACAAAACTCAAGTCCAAGTGGATCAAAGACCTCAACATAAAGCCAGATAAACTGAACCTGATAGAAGAGAAATTGGGGGAATAGCCTTGAAGGAAACAGCTCCCTAATAGAACACCAGTCTTGTAGGCACTAAGATCAACAATTAACAAATGGGACCTCATGAAAGTGAAAAGCTTCTGTAAGGCAAAGGACACTACCAAAAGAACAAAATGGCATCTCAGAGAATGGAAAAAATCTTCACTAAACTCACATTTGACAGAGTGCTAATATCTAAAATACATTTAAAAAATCAAGAAACTAAACATCAAAAAATAATCCAATTAAAAAATTGAGTAAAGATCTAAACAGAGAATTCTCAACAGAAGAAACTCAAATGGCTGAGAACCACTTAAAGAACTATTCAACATCCTTAGTCATCAGGGAAATGCAAATCAAAAATGACACTGAGATTCCATCTTACACCTGTCAGAATGGCTAAGATCAAAAACATTGATGACAGCTTATGCTGGAAAGGATGTGGAGCAAGGGGAACTCTCCTCCACTGCTGGTGAGAGTGAAAACTTGTATAGCCACTTTGCAAATCAATATGGTGGTTTCTCAGAAAATTGGGAATCAACCTATCTCAAGATCCAGCTATACCATATACCTAAAGAATGCCCTATCATACCACAAGGACACCTGCTTACCTATGTTTATAACAGCTTTATTCATAATATCCAGAACCTGGAAATAACCTAGATGTCCCCCAACTAAAGAATGGGTAAAGAAAATGTAGTGTATTTACACAATGGAGTATTACTCAATTGTTAAAAATAATGACATCTTGATATTTGCAGGCAAATGGGTAGAACTAGACAAGATCATCCTGAGTGAGGTAAACCAGCCCCAGAAAGACAAACATGGTATGTACTCACTTATAGGTGGATATTAGGTATAAAGTAAAGGATAACCATGCTATAATCCACAGACCCAAAGAAGGTAAGTAACAAGGAGAGTTCAAATGGTGACAAATGAATATCACTGTGAAGGGGAAATAGGCTATACATCACAAGTGCATGGGGGAGGAGTCTAGATAAGGAGTAGGCATGGTAACAGCAGGGAGCAAGTGGGGGGGATGAAAGGAGAGAGTGCTGGGAAAGACAACTAGAATCAGGGGCATCTCTGGGATAAGCTAGAAACCTAGAGCAATGGAAGCTCCAAGGAATCTATGAGGGTGACCCTAGCTAAGTGATAGGAAATATATAGCCTGAACTGGCCATCTCCTGTAACCAGGCAAGACTTCCATTGGAGGGAACGGGATACAAACTCAGCCACATAACCTTAGACCTACAATTTTCCCTGCCTACAAAATATTCTAGGGAACAGGTAAGGCAGAAATTATGGGAATAACCAACCAATGACTAGTCCAGCTTGATACCCATACCATAAGAGGGAGTCCACCCCTGACACCGCCTGGAGGGACAGGATCCAGAGGCTAGACAGCCCAGAGACCAAGAATAAAACCAAACATGACTGGCAAAAAAGGCAATTAAATGATTTCTAATAATATTCTGCTCTACTCATAGATTGGTGCCTAGCTCAACTGTCATCAGAGATACTTCATGCACCAACTGATGGAAAAAGATGCCAAGACCCATGGCCAAACATTAGGCAGACCACAAGGAATCCTGTGGAAGAGGCGGGGAGGATTTGGGGACCCAGAGGGTCAAGGATACCACAAGAAAACCCATAGAATCAATTAACGTGGGCTCATAGGGGCTGACAGAGACAGAATCGACAACCAGGGAGCCTGCACGGGTCTGACCTTGGCCCTTTGCACATATGTCACATTTGTATAGCTTGGTATTCTTGTAGGACTTCTCACAGTGGGAACAAGGGTTATTTCTGATTCTGTTACCTGCTTTTGGGACACTTTCCTCCTCCTGGAAAAAAAATAGGAGAGAAGGTGCCTAGTCTTACTGCAACTTGATGTACCATGGCTAGATGAAACTGTAATCAGGCCATTAAAATAATTAATTAATTATTAATGATTGATTTTTAAAAAAGAAAATGGAATTCATCTTTTTTGATGCATCCAAGCAACACACTTCATCATCAACAAATGATAGGTACTACTTAGGGTAAAAGGCTATAAAATGGTATGAGCAAGTGGAACATAGAAACAAGCAGGAGTACCTATTCCAATACCTAATATAATACATTTCAAACCAAAGCTAGTCAGAAGAGAAAAGGGAAGGACATTTCATATCCATTAAAGGAAAATTCAAAAAGATATTACAATTCTAAGCATTTATATGCCAAACACAGGGGGGATCAACTTCATAAAAGAAACACTATTATAAACACTATCTAAATCATGGACTGACCCCAGCACAGTGAAAGTGGGTGAGTTCAACATTCTGTTCTCACCAATAGATGGGTCACTTGGAAAAAAACAAGATATACAGACTGGTGCAATTGTGGCATGAATGTTATGGAAATAACCAACCACTTTCTGATTGACTCTAAGGCCTGCTCCATAAGATAGAAACTATACCTGGCACTGTTAATGGAACAATGAACTTGTGGCTACTAAGTAGATCCTAGGCCCCACGGGAGAACCTACTACTATTATTCTGCTAAATGGACATAGTATCAAAATAACTCCTAATGATTATTATTATAGGTATTGCTATACTCATGGAGCAATGAGTACATCTCTTAACTTTCACCAGAGAAGCCTCTTCTTGAAGCAGATGAAAATTAACACAGAGACCCCAACTGATGAACATACAGAGAATAAGAGACTGTGGAGTTCTTGGCCCTAAATGGGACATATATATCACACTCATCCTCTGAAAAGCACAAGGAACTTCATGGAAGAGGGGACAGAAAGACTGGAAGAGCCAAAGGTAGATGATTTCTTCAAGGAATCAATATTATCTGGACACAGCAAAGTAGCATATATGAATTCATAACTGTTGTGACAGCATATACAAGACTTAAGTCACATAAATTCCAGCATGGGGTTGAGGGGGCAGCATGGGCACTAAATTTTACCACTACCTGAGGAGCTATTGGAACTTGAAAGCATCTGGAAAAGGGAGAGTCAGCTTTTACTAATAGTGTGACCCCTGGTAAGTCAATCACACTTCAGGGAAGACCTCACTTCTATAAATAGTCAAGCAACACAAACTGGATTCAATGGAGAAAGAAAAAGGAGGAAGAGAATGAGGAAAAAGAGGAGAGACAAGGAAGAGAGAGAGAGAGAAATGGAGAGAGGGCAATAAGTTGAGCAGGTAGGAAGGTAAGGGTAGAGAAGGAGGAGTTGTTGAGGGTTGTAATGACCAAAATATGCTGTATAAAAAATTCAAAGAATAAAAGTATCATTTTAAAATTTTAAAACAATACAAGTATGCAGAGACTAAAGACTTTCAGACATGCCTTGTTGTTGTTGGAGGTGTGGGTGTTGGAAGTGGACTCTAGAAAATCTACACTTTATTATTGAATGACTACTTTCAAGCTCTTATAACAAACATTGGAAATCACTACAGATGAGTTGGAAACCACAAGGAAAATGCTGTGGTGGCACATGTTTTCAGTGTCATCAGACTGGCACACTAGGAAAATGTGAGTTTTGCAGTGTAAATAGATTTCAGTAATATATTTATGATTACTTTTTATTATGTGTTATTATCATCAAAGAGGGGATAAAGGAACTGGGAAATAGTTAAGTTGAGCACATTCTGATCAACTTAAGCATTCATGTTCATGGAGTTCAATTAAGAAGCCCTACATCAGTACCTAATGCTTATGTTCAAAGATCCAAGAGGTCTTCCAATCCTATCCCCTTTCCTCATTCCCAGATTCAGGCAATAGTACTATAATTTCTTAAACACCAAGATTTGAAAGTTCTGGACATTATGTTGATATTTTATTTGTGCTGAAATGTGATTTTATTTGTATGTTAATAAAGAAAAGTGCCTGGGGGGTCAGAGCTAATAGCAAGCTATAGCAGAAGTCTGGCAGTGGTAGCACACACCCTTTATCCCGATCACATGACAGGCAGATTTCTGTGTGTTCAAGGACACAGCCAGCATGGAGGCACACACCTTTAATCTCAATACCAACCATAGAGACCTAAAGGTCTGTATAGACAGGGAGTGATGAGGAGGAGGTCATGTGGTTGGGTTTACAACCAAGAAGGCAGAATAGAAAGTCAATAAAAAGAAAGATACACAGGAAGTAGGTCTCTTTCAGAGGGGAAGGACGGCAATGGCACCAGATGGTAAGAAGGCAGTTTTGGTCTCAGCTCTTAGCTACTACTCTGACCTCTTGGGCTTTTAACTCTGCATTTGGCTCTGTGTTTGTTATTTAATAAGACTGTTACATCAACAGAACATACCTGAATTCTTGCTTCTTCCTTATTCTATTGTCGGTTCAGTTTCTAAACTATGCAGATCAAACTTTCTTATTACCTTCCACATTGAGCCTTTGCTTTTATCTTCACTGCTTCATCTCTAACCCTGGGCACCATTGCTTTCAGCCATGCTGATACCACAGTAAGTCACATACACATTAATCCATCCCTTACTTTATCATCTCTCCAACCTGACCTTCTCAATGGCTTGTTAGCCAAAGCCCCTAAGTGGAGCTTTTCACTTGCCTGTGTATTTCATCACTGAATTAGACAATCAAGGTATGGAGTTTGCTATGCCTCTTTCTAAATGATGGTGGCCGTGCAGATTTATTTAAGTGATGAGCCTCAGATTTTCTTAATTTTTGATGTTTCTGAAAAGGAAAGACTTTATGATTGAGCCCAAAAGAAGCTTAAGGATAAAACAAAGTTATGCAAGAGTTTTCCCTTCCTATGCTTGTAAGAATTTTGTAATATGTGAAAGAACCCAGTTGTTCTAATTGTTATTACAACTGTGGTGGTTTAAATAGGAATGGCTCCAATAGATTCATGTGTTTGAATACTTGGTCCATAGAACATGGCACTATTAAGGGGTGTAGCTTTGTTGGAGGAAGTGTGTTACTAGAGGGTGGGCTTTGAGGTCTCAGAAGCTCAAGCCAGTTCTCTGCCTCCTGCCTGTGGATCAAGAAGATCAGCTTCTTCTCTAGCATCGTGACTTCCTGTAACTGTGCTTCCTGCCATGATGATAATGGACTAAACCTCTAAAACTGCAAGCCACCCACAATTAAATGCTTTCCTTTATAAGAGTTTCTGTGGCCCAGCTCCAGAAAAGCTAGCTAACAAGGAAGACCCAAAGAGGGATGCATGGATCACCCTGCAAAGGGGAACTAGATGAGATCTCCATCAGTAAACTGGGGATGAAGAGTGGGGAATGGAGGGTAGGGGATGAGGGATGAGTACATAAGGAATGGGATGGTCAAGCTGGAACAGGGACAGAGTGGGAGAACAATGAAAGAGATACCATGATAGAGACATCATGGGGGTAGGGAGAAACCAGGTGCTACGGAAGTTCCTAGGAATCCACAAGGATGACCCCCCGCTTAGTCCACTAGCAATAGTGGAGAGAGTGCCTAAACTGGCTTACCTCAGTAATCAGATCAGTGAATACCCTAACTGTCATCATAGAGCCTTTCTCCAGTAACTGATGGAAGCAGATGCAGAGATCGTCCAGTTGAAGAGAGAGAAGAGGTATTCTATGAGCAAGGGGCATCAGGATCATGACTTGGAAACCTACAGAGATGACCAAACCAAACTAGTAGGAACTCATGAAATTTAGACCAACACCTGTGGAGCCTCCACCAAACTAGACTAGGCCCTCTGCATAAGCGAGACAGTTGTATAGCTTGATCTGCTTAAAAGGCCCCCTGGCAGTAGGATCAGGATCCATTCCTGGTACATGAGCTGGCTTTTTAGAGCCCACTACCTGTGGTAGGCCACCTCACATAGCCTTGAGGCAGGGGATGGGGCTTGGACCTGCCTCTATTGAATGTACCAGGTTCTCCTTCTTGTAGGAAGGAGTGGGAGGTGGGTTGTTGCGGGAGGGCTGGGGGGCGGGAGGGGGATCTGTGATTGGTATGTAAAATGAATTTTAAATTTTCTTAATAATAAAAATAAAATAGTTGCTATGACCATGGTGTCTCTTCACAGCAATAGAAACCCTAAGACAACAATCATATATTAATCTTGAATTTTTACTTAGCTTGAAGTAGCATATGGTAGAAACTGATCTGAATGCTGGAGGCAAAACAAACAAACAAAATCCCTACTCTGGGGAAGCATCCACATGAAGAACTATTTCTAGAAAAATCTGTCAGTGATATGTATGACTTTTAAGCAAAAATCTTTAACTGATAGCAACAAATAACTTAATTGGGGGGAATAGAAGTAATTCTAAACGAACTGTACATACAGGAAAACCTATTTTGCTCTATATGGAAGAAAAGTATTTGCAGGCTGTAACCTATACTTTGATTTCTTTTTATCTTTGTGTTTTGTTTTTTGTTCAAATGTGTTTGTGGTTTTGTGTTAAGGTTTTATTTGAAGTTTTTTATTATCTTACAAAATAGCATGTTTCCTTATAGCATTCCATACATAATTAGTTTGAGGTAATTTCCTCAACCCCAAATCTCTCCCACTCCCGTTTACCCAATGAACCTTTCTAGCCCTAATATTCCCCTTCCACTTCCATATCACATGAGTTCTATTTTATCTTCCCCAACATCGTCCTTTAAAACCTCTTTCTCCCATCTTACTAGCCTTTTTCTAGTTTTGTAGCCTCCACATACACTACGACCTCAATACACACATTTAACAGTTATGCTATTCAAAAAGTTCTCTGTTCAGAGAGTTCTTAATTATACCTACGTCTTCAAGTATACTCCCTGTGTCTACCTCTAGCTCTTGCACATTTCATTCTGAAGTCTTTCATCCATTTTATTGAATTTTGTGCAAACTGGGAGATGGGAATCTAATTTCATTCTTCTGCAGGTAGATGTCCAGTTTTCCCAGAAGTATTTGTTGAATAAGCTGGGGGTTTTTCAGAATATGTTTATAATACCTTTGTTAAATGTTAGGCATCCATATTACTGTGCATTCACTTCTGGGTCCTCTATTCTGTTCCATTGCTCTACCTGCCTGTATTTGTGCTGACATTACAGGCACACACCACTGTGCCTGGTGTTTTTACATGAATGCTGAAGTCCAAACTCATATCCTTATTCCTGCACAGCAAACATTTTACTGGCTGAGCCAAATCCCCAGCCTCTTATCTTGTTTTCAGTCTGGCCAGTCTTCATCTTTCTGTTATTGTGTTGAGGTCATTTACATTTAAGATTATTATTAAAAAGGATTTGATTTTGCTATGATATTTCTGGGTGATGTTCTGGTTGACTGAATTATGTTTCTGCCCCCCTTTCCTGTGAATTTGGGGCATTGTGGTGGTCTGGATGAGAAATGTCCCCCATAGGTTCAATTATTTGAACACTTAGTTCTGAGTTGGCAGCACTGCTTGTGCAGGTTTAAGTGGTGCAGCCTTGCTGGAGGAAGTGTGTCACTAGGTGAAGAGGAACACTTTCAGTTTGTTCTTTCTGCTTCATGTTACATCTTCCTGCTCCTTCCACAATGCCTGTAACTTGTTATCATGCTTGCCCACCATGATAGGTTTTTATTCCTCTTGAAACATAAGCAGATCATTTCTTCTACAAGCTGCCTTAATCATGGTATTTTATCACTGTGACAAAAGGAAAACTAATACAGGAATTGTTTCTCTTTGCTGTGTTGAGTAGGACTGATCCTCAGTTCTTTGTTCAGGTGTACTTTTCATAGAATGTATCTTTCTATGTGTTCTCAAAAATGAGACTGTCTTATTCCTTTTGTATAGGATTTCTCTAAGAATCTTCTGCAGTATTAGCTTGGTTGTAGTGAATTGCCTTAATTTTTTTTCTTGAAATATTCTTATTTATCCATCAATTTTGAAATATAACTTTGATGGTGATAATAATCTTGTTTGGCAGTTATTTACTTTCAGTGCTTAAAGTATATTATTTCATGTATTCCTGTATTTGGAGGCTGCTAATGAAAATTCTGGTTACTCTGATATTCCTGCCTCTGTATGTGAGCTGATGTTGTTCCTCTACATATATTAATATTGTTCCTTTACTTTGTATTTTTTACATTTTGATTAAGATACATAGTGGAGATGTTCTTCTCTTGCCATATCTAGTTGGGGTTCAAAGTGCTCTTGTGTTTTGGGTGTTAACTTCTTTAAGTATGAGACATTTTTAACCATAATTAAATAACTTGTCTATTCATCTTGCCTTTATCCCAGATTCTCCTTCTACCCTATGATTCTTAGGTGTGGTCTCTTGAATGTATCCCAGACTTGGAAGATCAGGGAATGTTCATTAAGTTTTGGCTTTATCTGTATCTGAGCATATTATTATCTTGACTTTCTAATCTCTTCTTTAAATTCATTCTTCTACATGTCCTTGTCTGTTGTTGGTGCTTTCTGATTCAGGTTTTCTTTGTTGTTTGTTTTTGTTTTTACATCCCAATCAAAGTCTCCCCTTCATCCCCTCTTCCCACTTCTTCCCCCTCCCTTCCCCAACCTTCCCATCTACTCCTCCTTCATTGTTTTTCTTCAGATACAGGCAGACCTCCCATGTCTATCAGCCAGCCATGGCATATTAAGTTGCAATGAGACTAGGCACCTCCTCTTCTATTAAGGCTGTATACAGCAATCCAGTAGAAGGAAAGAGGCCCCAAAGCAGGCAACACAGACATGGATAGGCCCTTCTCTCACTGTTAGGAATCTCATACAAAGACCATGTTACACAACTATAACATATATGCAGAGTGCCTAGGTCAGGCATGCAGGCTCCCTGGTTGTTGGTTGGTTCAGTCTCTGTGAGTCCAGGTTAGTTGGTTTTGTGGGTTTTTGTGGTGCCCTTGACACCACTGTCTCCTAATATCCTTTATCCCCCTCTTCAATAGGATTCTCTGAGTGCAGCCTAATGTTTGACTATGGGTCTCTGCATCAGTTTCCATCAGTTACTGACTTGTGGGAGTCCACAAAGATTCCAGCTTGTGGTTTGTTTCCAGGTTTCAGAGTCAGAGTTTATGTTGTTCTCCAAGGCTGCATAATAGAGTGCAAAGGCATGGTTACCAAGTGTCTTATACTTCAATGCCTAAACACAAGATGCTTTGCCATGGGGCATGGGTACCAGGTGTTTTGAAGGATCCACACTTGGTTGTATGTTGTGTTTGATCTTAAAAAGGGCAGGTCTTTTGCCTCTCCCCTTGCTAGTGTATAAAAGTTTCATTAGAAATAAACTTGAAGCTGCTGGGTATTGACCCAGGGCCCTCCCAAAGCTATCCTATGTCTCTATCTTTTTTCTTCATCTACTTCTATATTTCTATTTATCATTTCCCAATTCCTCATTCCTCTCTTCAAGGGACCCTTTGATAGGCCAGGGCTGAACCCCTGGATCTGGCCCCCTGACATATGGCATCTGAACATGGAACCTTGAATATGGGGGATAAAATAAAGAAACACTGAAGGTTGAAGTGAGCAGGCTCAGACAAAGGGTGTGGTGATTTCTTTTTGGAAGTAAAATGTAAATATAAAGCAAAGTAATAGTAGACAGTTGTTTAAAGATATTTTAAATATAGCTAGAGGAGCTAAAGTTAGGCTGCAGCATCTCTCTCTCTCTCTCTCTCTCTCTCTCTCTCTCTCTCTCTCTCTCTCTTTCTCCTAAAGGAAAGTTATAAGTAAGTCATGGAAGTTTTTATGAGGTTTGAGAAATATTGGCTTTAGGTAATAGGGATATTGTGAAGGCTTAATGGAAAGTAACAGAGTACAGCAGGTTTTCCTGAGGAAAGGACCTTAAATGCAGACACACAGAGGAGAATAGGAAAGCAGCATGTGTGACTGAGCACCCACTGTGAACTCAGTAGTCTGAGAGAAGCCGCTCCAGAAGCCACCAACAGTAGGAGCAGCAGCAGTAGCAAGATTGGCAGCTGTTCCAGCCAGGCCTCAGTGACTGAGACCCTTGGGGCATCATCAAGTCACAGGCAGCAGATGCTGAGAGAGCCAGAGCAAGCATCTGGGGTCTGCATGCTTTCTGCTGTGAAGGAGCACTGGTCAGGATAACAGTCAGCTGGAGTGTTTGTGAGAACTGGACTGATATGGCTGGAGACTACACTCCCCAACCTTGACAAGACTCCAAGGGAGAAGTGAATGACCTACAGTAGCAGAGGCAGTGCTGCAGACCCAAGGGAGATTGCTGGCTGACAGGACACCTGGGTTTTGAAATCTTCCCTGCAATGTAAAGCATAGGATCTGAGTGTAGTTAGATTTTTCCTGCCTGGCCCAGTCAGGACAAATCTCTCTTACCCGCCAGTCCCACAGTCGCTCAGACCCAACCAAGAAAGCACACAGAAACTTGTATTGCTTACAAACTGTATGGCCGTGGCAGGCTTCTTGTTATCTGCTTCTTCTATCTTAAATTAACCCATTTCTGTTAGTCTATACTTTGTCACATGGCTTGTGGCTTACCAGTGTCTTTACATGTTGCTTTTCATGGCAGCGGCTGGTGGTGTCTCTCTCCAACCTTCTACTTCCCAGAATTCTCTTCTCTCTTGTTCCGCCTATACTTCCTGCCTGGCCATTGGCCAATCAGAACTTTATTTACACAGAGCGATATCCACAGCATCTGAGTCTTCTGCAGCTACAGCACTGTAACTGTTGAAGTGAGGCAGAATCACGCTCCAGGATGAATGGCAAGGACAAGCTAGAACCCAGGCCAGCCCAGGAGCCCAGCGACCTGATGAGGCAGAGCCCTGGAGCTTCTCTGAGTTTGGTGTTCTGCAGTGCAAGTAAGGCAGCACACAGAGAAAGACTACCAGCAGAGCAGATAATGGGACCCAGGGTGCTGAATGTAACCCACAGCTTGTAATAACAAGGAGGCACCTTGAGCCCATGAGACATGAGGTGGTTGAGAGCTCTTGAGCCTCAGGACAAGGCTCTAGGCAGAGAGGCCAGAGATAGTGTTAGCATTTAGGCATCTGTACTGGCCTACCCTTAGGGTCCTGACAGGATATATCTCAGCTACAGCCACTAAGAGCACCTCCTGTGAGCATTCACTATGTTTCTTTATAAAAACCAGGCCTTACCAGGCAGCGGTGGCACCCAGCACTTGGGAGGCAGAGCCAGGTGCATCTCTGTGAGTTTGAGGCCAGCCTGGTCTACAGAGCAAGATCCAGGACAGGCACCAAAAAAAAAAAGAAAAGAAAGAAACAAACAAACAAAAAAACAAAAAACTACACCAAGAAATGCTGTGGATATCACTCTGTGTAAATAAAGTTCTGATTGGCCAGTGGCCAGACAGGAAGTATAGGCGGGACAAGAGAGAAGAGAATTCTGGGAAGTAGAAGACTGGAGGGAGACACCTCCAGCCACCGCCATGAAAAGCAACATGTAAAGACACTGGTAAGCCACAAGCCATGTGGCAAAGTATAGACTAACAGAAATGGGTTAATTTAAGATAGAAGAAGTAGATAACAAGAAGCCTGCCACAGCCATACAGTTTGTAAACAATGTAAGTTTCTGTGTGCTTTCTTGGTTGGGTCTGAGTGACTGTGGGACTGGCAGGTAAGAGAGATTTGTCCTGACTGGGCCAGGCAGGAAAACTCTAACTACAGAGAAACCCTGTCTCGAAAAATTAAAAAAGAGTGAAAAAAAACAAGCCTTGTACACCTCCTCCCTCTCTCTCTCTCTCTCTCTCTCTCTCTCTCTCTCTCTCTCTTTCTCCCTTTCTTCAATCTCATCCCCAGGGACTGGTCTCTGCCCCCTTTTCTGGCCCTTCTCTCCCCTCCCTTCAATAAACCTCCTACATGGACCGTGTTGTATGGTGTGACTCCTGCTTGCCATTTTTAAAATATAACATTGGTTCCCTGACCGGGAAGGCTCTTCTGGCAGTTTGAAATGTGCTGGGACCCTGGAACCTGGTCCACCTATGACAGACCTACTTTCCCACCTAACAGATTGCTGGAACTCTCCATTCAACACCAATGATTGATAAGCTATTCTGGCTATTTCCCATGAATGAGGCTTCTTTTCTCAAGCACAGTCCTTGTCTTCTGGTTTTTCTTGAAGTCCTGGTACCAGGCAATTGTGTCTCACTTGGGCTCTTATCCCATGGCCCCTGCTTTTTTGGATGATGGTCCATTGAGCAGCTTGTTGCCTCCTCGTCAGTCCTCGCTGAATCTCTGGGACGCTGGGGATTCCAGCCCTTGGAACCTTCTCTAACTCCATATCTAGCACCAGATTTAAGGGCTTGACATCCGCCTTTGCAGTCAGACTTGGTCCAATACTCCTTAGATACCAATCAAAATGACTGCTTACCAGTATCCCCTATCCTGGTATTTTAAAAGGCCTTTGTAATTTCTGCCAGCAATCCGATAGATGGAAGTGGGTACCCTACTTTCAAGCTTTCTTTTATCAAGTCCCTGCTCCGACGTAGCCTTTCACTCTTTCACTCTTTGCTCTCCCCCTCCTTCAAGCCTTTTGCACAAACTCTATTGTGAGTGGCATGTTTGCTTAGTGGAATACCATGGCAGGATCCACCAAAGGTACCTACTTTACTCTAGGACCCAAACCACATACTCTACCTGCAGCAGATCTGCTCTCTTCTACCTGCAACAAATCTGCTTTCTCATTCACCAACAGCTTTGCTTCCATTCAATACCAACAATTTTGTCTCTGGTGGGGCCACTTACCTCTGACCATTCCCCTAGATGTGAGGCTTCATTTCTTGAGCACAGTCCTCTCCTTGCCTCTGGCTTTTCTCAAAGTCCTGATACCAGGCAACTGGGCTCTTATCCCTCAGCCCTTGTTCTTGCATGACAGAGCACTGAACAGCTTGCACCCCCTTAATCCGATCCTTCCTAGATCCCTGGGACATCAGAACATTCAGGCTTTTGGATCTTCTGTCTGCCTCATCCTTGGGAACTGTGTCATACACCTCCTTGCTCCCATTAGGATGTCTTTTGGAGAACCACTGACCATTCTTTGGACCAAGCAGTTGAGGAACCAAAAAAGAATTCTCCACTTTCTTCCCTTTTCTTTGCTCCAAGACCTATTTGTGTCTGTCTGCTCTTTCTCTCCAAATGTTTTGTTTGCTGTGACATGTGAATCAGAGATGGAGAAGCCAGCTTTTACTTGCTCTGCACATACTGGTTCTCTCTTTTTATTTACTCAACTCCTGTTTAATTCTGTGTGTGCATGCATGTAACTATTAATAGCAACCACATGGCTCTCTTCCATCTTGGCTGGTGACCTTATCATGATTTCTTGTGAGCTCCAGGAAGTCGACTTGGATCCACCTTGAACAGTATCTTGCCAGGTCCAAGTGGTGCCGGACAGTTCCACAGAGCCTGGACAGTAAAGTGAAACAGCCAGCTACCCCAAGACATGAACAGCACCCTAGTTTTCTCAGGTGTCCCCAAGGCCAGCAGGAAGTAGTCTCAAGAACATGGCATACTCATTCCTACTTCACCTTTCGGATTCTGCACCTTTTTATAATAAACATAAGGGAGGAATGTTAGCATTTAAGCATCTGTACTGGCCTACCCTTAGGGTCCTGACAGGATATAACTCATCTGCAACTACTAAGAGCACCTCCAGTATGTATTTGCTACATTTCTTTATAAAAGGTGGGCTTTGTACACCTCCTCTCTCTCTCTCTCTCTCTCTCTCTCTCTCTCTCTCTCTTTCTCTTTCTTTGCTCTCATCCTCAGGGACCAGTCTCTGGCCCCTTTTCTGACCCTTCTCTCCCCTCCCCTCAATAAACAAAACAGGAAAAGCCCAGAGGCAAAGGGTAGATGGAATAATTTAAGTTAAGGGAAGGTAGCAAGAAAGAAGCCAAGCTAAGGCCAGGAATTCATAATTAAGAAGAAGCCTCCATGTGTGATTTATCTGGGAGCTGGGTGGCGAGCCCCCCAAAAAGAGCAAAAACCTCCAACAACAACCTACACATACATATTCTATCAACTGTGGTGACTCACAGAATGGAACTATTTTGTGTAGAAATAAAACTGTGTTGTGTAGGAATGGAACTGTTTTGTGTAGGAATGGAACTGTTTTGTGTAGGAAGGGAGAAGTTTGTTTTTTCTACTCAGGCTCAAGATGCATCTTCAAAAAATATAAAGAAAGGGGGAGTTATATTCCTCAGTCTCTTTAAATTTTTTAAAAAACATTTTCTTGTCCCTTGAGTGGATTAATGTTAGCCTGTGTTAATGTACCCTATGTTTTGTTAGTAGGAAATGTAAATAGTTCTATTAAGAGATTGCTTTTAGATGTTTGCTAAAGTTTAGGAAATATAAATTGCTCTGTTAAGAGGTCACTTTTGGGTGTAAGTTTGTGAGAATTGTAATGGCGTCCATTATTAATATTCATGTTAGAATTATGGCATTAACCTGTTAATGTTAGTGAACCATGGTGTGATTATAAGGGGTTATAGGCTCAGCCAAGGAATTTGCAAAGCCTTGAGTACACATTGCAAAATGACTGGGTTGATAATTGCTAGGTCCTAATTTCCTTGGTTAAAGATAAGAGTTCATTTGAAATGCTATGCTGAATAAAACTGGGTGTGTGTAGACTCTTCTACTTACAATGACTAATTTTTAAAAAGACTTGATGCAGCTAAAACTGCTGTAGACATCTTGGACCAATTTAAAAATGACATCCTCTACTCCTTTATTAGGAGGTATTGCAGCCATAAGGAGCTAAGCTCAGCACCCTCACTTGAGATTTTCCAGGTAGTACACAGTCATCTGAGAGATCTAAGGGGACCTTATAAAAAATATATTAAGAAGGGTGAATTTGTGGGAACCCACAAAAATTCCATCTTGTGGTTTGTTTCCCAGGTTTGAGAGTCAGAGTATATGTTGCTCTCCAAGGCTGCATAATAGGGTTCAAAGGCATGGTTACCAGGTGTCTTATACTTCAAGGCCTAATCACAAGATGCTTTGCCATGGGGTGTGGTTACCAGATGTGTTTTGAAGGGTCTACACTTGGTTATATGTTGTGCTTTGATCCTAAAGTGGGGGGGGGGGGTCTTTTGCCTCCCCTTGCTAGTGTATAAAAATCCCATTAGGAGTAAACTCAAGGCTGCTGAGTATTGTCCCAGGGCTCTCCCAAAACTATTCTGTGTCTCTATCTTTTTTCTTCATATACTTCTATATTTCTATTTATCATTTCCCAATTCCTCACTTCCCCCTTCAAGGGACCCTTTGACAGGGTCAAAGCTGAACCCAACACTGAACCCCAATACTGGGTGAAGCCTCTTTGATGACCACTGGGCTGGGTACCAATCTATGAGTATAGCAGAATATCATGAGAAGTCATTTCATTGATTTTTTTTTTTTTTTTTTTTTGGCCAGTCACATTTGGTAATGGAATTTTCCCAAGGGCCTGCCCTGAGTAAAATCCTTCCCAGGATTCTGGGGAAGATGCTACATCCAGTGTGGGGTTATCTGAGGGAAAATATTCTATATACATTATGCTCTTTCATCAGTTTACTTTATTTCTCTAATACAAAATTCTATCTATACAGCGTCAGCTCTGTCCTCACATTCAGCTCTTCTCTGTACCTACTTATCCTGTTTTCTCATAGTCCTAACTAAGCTCCTATGCTTTTGACCTCATCTTTGTTCTCTGTTCCTTCATCCTCCATCTTTCTTTCCTTGCTCCTTACTCCTGGCTCTGAGAAAACTCTACAAAAGATCTGCCTTACCATCCACAGAATCTCTGCCTTTTTCTCTTCTCTCCAGCCATGTGGCTCTGTCTACCATCTACAGAAAACTGTCTTGTTCTTTTTCTCCTGGCCATGCAACTCTGCTCTGGCCAGGAATTCTGCCCCACCCTTCACTCCACCTGTATATGCAAAAACATCCTTGGTTCTGAGTCAGTTGCTCTGGAATGCCATTTTCCCTGTCTGGAGAATGGAGGTCTGAGCTTCATTTGCAAAAGAAACAGAGCTATGCATCTATAGCCTGCCTATCTCCTAGGCTCTGCAGGGGTGTTACCTAGTAGATCAGCAGTAGGTCTGAGAAGCTTATATTGTTTGTCATATGGCCTAGTAGTTTACAAGAATTTCATAGCTGTAGACAGCTGATATATTTAATAAGTTAAATAACACCAAATATTCCTTGATAAATGGCTTCCTATTGAAGGACTCCTTGGTTGATCAAGGTATAGCTTATTATATACAGCTGAATCTCTATAATATATTCTTGTGGCTCACTGCAATTTGGTTCTATCCTTGGTCTCTGGGATATCCAGCCTCTGGGTCCTGGCCCTCCAGGCAGTGTCATGGGTGGACTCCCTCTCATGGTAGTTGCATACTCCCACAATTGCTGCATCATCCTTACTCTGGTACACCTTGTAGGCAGAACAAATTGCTGCTGGGTTGCTGTCACAGTTCCTCCCCTGAAATTTTTCCATGCTTACAGGCTATGGCCAGTTCAGGCTCCATATCATCTATTGCTAGGAGTCTTAGCTAGGGTCATTCTTGTAGATTCCTGGGAGTTTCTATGCCTTTATGTTTCTAGCTCATCCCAGAGATACCCTCAGATTCCAGTTGTCTCTCCCAGTATTCTCTCCCTCCACCCTCCTTGCACCTAATCCCATCCTCACCCTTCTTCCAGGCCCCTCTCCCTATCTACTGGCAATGTCCATTCTATTTCTCCTTCACAGTGATATTCATGCACCTGCCCTTAAGCCCTCCTTGTTACTAAGCTTTGTTGGGTCTGTGTATTTTAGCATGGTTGTCCTTTATGTTATGGCTAATATTCACTTATGAGTGAGTGCATACCATGTTTTGTAGTTGTTTTTTATTCTTTTCTCTTTGAGGGTCCATCACCCAGCTCCCAAATAAATACATGAGATGTATTTTTGCTTGTGAATGCCTGCACTTAGCTTGGCTTGTTTCTATCCAGCTTTTCTTAAATTATCACCTCTACCTTTTGCCTCTTGGCTTTTACCTTTATCTCTTTCTGCATATCTTTTCTTTTCTTCTTAACACATGTGACTGCGTGGCTGGCCCCTGGTATCCTACTCTCCTCCTCTTCATGCTCCTCAATATTCTCCTCCCAGATATCTCTTCCTATTTGTTCTCTCTACCTGCCATTCCATCTATCCTTTCTCCTGCCTAGCTATTGCAAATTCTTTATTCGACCAATCAGGTACTTTAGACAGGCAAAGTAATACAGCATTACAGAGTGCAATATAAAAGAATGGAACACATCTTTGCAGCAATTAAATGAATGTTTCATAGCATAAACAAATGTAACACATCTTCAACTAGTATTCCACAACAATGTTTGTCTTTCTGTGTCTGAGATACCTCACTCAGGATAAATATTTTTCTAATTCTATCCATTCACCAGCAAATTTCCTGTTGTCATTGTTTTTAAAAGCCGAGTAATACTTCACTGTGTAAATGTACCATTTTTTATCCATTCTTCAGTTGAGAGACATCTAGATTGTCTCCAGTTCCTAGCTACTATGAATAAAGCTGCTATGACCATAGTTGAGCAAGTGTCCTTGTGATGTGGTGGAGCGTCCTTTTGCCCAGGAGTTGTGTGGGTAGGTCTTGAGGTAGATAGATTCCTAACGTTGTGAGAAAACTCCAGGTTGATTTCTAAAGTAGCTGTATGAGTTTGCACTCCCACCAGAAGTAGAGGAGTGTTCCTCTTGCTCTACATCCTCTTCAACATGAGCTGTCACTTGTTTTTTTTATCTTAGCCATTCTGACAAGTGTAAGATGGAATCTCAGTGTCATTTTGATTTGCATTTCATGATAGCTAAGGATACTGAACATTGCTTCAATTCTCAGCCATTTGAGTTTCTTCTGTTGAGAATTCTGTTTAGATCTATACATCATTTTTAATTTGGTTATTTGTTGGGTTTTATGTCTAGTTTATTGAGTTTTTTATATATTTTGGATACTAGTCCTCTGTCAGATGTGGGTTTGGTGAAGATCTTTTTCATTCTGTGGGATGCCATTTTGTCCTTTTGACAGTGTCCATTGCCTTAAAGAAGCCTTTCAGTTTTATGAAGTCCTCCCATTTGCTAATTGATGATCTTAGTGCCTGCATGATTGGTGTTATGTTCAGGAAGTTGTCTTCTGTAACACTGTGTTCAAGTCTATTCCCCACTTTCTCATCTTTCAGGTTCATTGTACCTGGTTTAATATTAAGGTCTTTGATCCACATGGACTTGAGTTTTGTGCAGGGTAATAGATATGGATCTACTTGTGTTCTTCTACATGCTGACGTCCAGTTAGACCAGCACCATTTGTTGAAGATTCTTTCTTTTTTTCTGTTGTATAATTTTAGCTTCCATATCAAAGTATCCAATGGTGAGTAGATTTACTTCTGTGTCTTTGATTTGATTATATTTATCAACCTGTCTGTTTTTGTGTGCCAATATCATGCATTAATTTATTACTATTTCTCTGTATTACAGTTTGAAATCAGGGATGGTGATACTTCCAGAAGTTCTTTGATTGTACAGTATTGTTTTAGTTATCCTGGGACTTTTGTTTTTCCATATGAAGTTAAGTATTGTTCTTTCAAGTTCTCTAAAGAATTGTGATAGAATTTTGATAGGCATTGCATTAAATCTGTCAATTGCTTTTGGTAAGATTGCCATTTTTACTATGTTGATCCTACTCATCCATGAGCATGGAAGATCTTTCATTTTCTGATATCTCCTCTAATTTCTTTCTCCAAACACTTGAAGTTCTTGTCATTCAGGTCTTTCACTTTCTTGGTTAGAGTTACACCAAGATATTTTATATTATTTGTGGCTATTCTGAAGGATGTTGTTTCCCTGATTTCTTTCTCAACCCACTTATCATTTGTATATTGAAGGACAACTGATTTTTTTTTTTTGGTTTATTTTGTGTCCAGCCACATCGCTGAAGGTGTTTATCAGCTGTAGGAGTTCTCTGGCAGAATTTTTGTGGTTGCATATATATATATATATATATATATATATATATATATATATATATATATATATATATATTATCATCTGCAAATAGTGATCATTTGACTTCTCCAATTTGTATCCCATTGATTTCATTCAGCTGTCTTATATCTGTAGCTAAAACTTGAGTACAATATTAAATAAATATGGAAAGAGTGGATAGTCTTGTCTTTTCCCTGATTTTAGTAGAATTGTCTTAAGTTTCTTTCCATTTAATTTGATATTGGCTATAGGATTGCTGCATATTACCTTTATTATGTTTAGGTATGTCCCTTGTATCCCTGATCTCTCCAAGACTTTGATCATGAGGAGATGTTGTATTTTGTCAAAGACTTTTTTCAGCATATAGACAGAGGATCATGTGCTTTTTTTTTCTTTCAGTTTGTTTATATGATGGATCACTATTGTTGGTATTTTTTTACTCTTTTGGATCTTTGGGGAGGGGCTGCCACCCAGGTCCCAAATAAATCACACACAGAGGCTTATTCTTGGTTGTGAATGCCTGGCATTAGCTTGACTTGGTTTCTTGCCAGCTTTTCTTAACTTTAAATTATCTTGTCTATCTTTTGCCTCTGGGCTTTTCCTTTTCTATTCCTGCATAGCTTTCTTTTTTTTTTCTCCATGGCTTGCTGTGTAGCTGGGTGGATGGCCCCTGGAGTCCTCCTCCTCCCTCCTTCCAGTTTTCTCCTTCTGTATATACTCTCTGCCTGTCAATCCCAACTATCCTTTCTGCTGCCTTGCTTGGCCTTTCAGTTCTTTTTATACCATCAGGTGTATAAGACAAGCAAAATAACACAAGTTTACAGAGTTTAGCACATGTAACATAAAGAAAAGTAACACATTAAAATGATATTCTACTAGAGATTACATTAAGAGTTTTTGTTTTTTTAACTATCCCTGCATCTCTTGGATGAAGCCTACTTGATCATGGTGGTCTTTTTGATGTGCTCTTGGATTTGGTTTTTGAGTATTTTACTGAATATTTTTGTATCAATGTTTATGAGGGAAATTGGTCTGTAATTTTCTTTCTTTGTTGAGTCTGTGTGGTAGGCATATCAGGGTACCTGTAACCTCATAAAATGAATTTAGCAATCTTCCTTCTGTTTCTGGTTTGTGGAAGGGTTTAAGAAGTGTTGGTATTCACTCTACTTTGAAGATCTGGTAGAATTCTGTACTGAAACCGTCTGGCCCTGGGCTTTTATTGGTTGGGAGGCTTTTAATGACTGATTCTATTTCCTTAGCAGTTATAGGTCTATTTATATCATTTATATTATCTTCATTTAACTTTGATAAGTGGTATCTATGGAGAAAATTGCCCATTTCTTTTAGATTTTCTAGGTTTGTAGTGTACTGGTTGTTGAAGTGTTACCTAATAATTCTTTGTATTTCCTCAGTGTCTTTTTTTTAATCTTCCTGTTTGTTTCTGATTTTGTTACTTTTGATATCCACTCTCTGCCTTTTATTTGGTTTGAATAAGGGCTTATCTAAATTGTTTATTTTTTCCAAGAAACAACACTTTGTTGCATTGATTCTTTGTATTGTCTTTATTTGATTCTATTTTATTGATTTCAGCTATCAGTTTGATTGTTTCATGCCATCTAATCCTCTTGGTTGTGCTTGCTTCTTTTTGTTCTAGAGTTTCAGGTGTGCTGTTAGGTCACTGCTATGAAATCTCTCCACATTCTTTTATTATTATTATTATTATTATTATTATTATTATATTTGTGTTTTAATTTTACATATCAGCCATGGGTTCTGCTGTCCTTCCACCTCCTGCCACCACCCCCACATTGCCCCATCACCTCCCCTCCATTCCCATCTCCTCCAGGGCCAAGACCCCCCTGGGGATTCATTTAAACCTGGTGGATTCAGTACAGGCAGGTCCAGTCCCCTCCTTCCAGGCTGAGCAAAGTGTCCCTGTGTAAGCACAAGGTTACAAACAGCCAGCTCATGCACTAAGGACAGGTCCAGGTCCCACAGACTGGATGCCTCCCAAACAGTCCAAGCCACTCAGAAGGAATGCTAGAAATAGAAAATCTGAGTAAACAAACAGGAACTTCAGATGCAAGTATAACCAACAGAATGCAAGAGATGGAAGAGAGGATCGCTGGTGTTGAAGATACGGTAGAAGAAATAGATTCATCAGTCAAAGGAAACACTAAAACCAACAAAGTCATGACCCAAAATATCCAAGAAATTTGGGACACCATGAAAAGGCCAAACCTACAAATAATAGGGATAGAGGAAGGAGAAGAATAACAACTCAAAGGCATAGGAAATGTATTTAACAAGATCATAGAAGAAAACTTTCCCAACTTAAAGAACGAAATGCCTATGAAGATACAAGAAGACAATAGAACACCAAACAGACTAGACCCCCCAAAAAAGTCCCCTTGCCACATAATAATTAAACAACTAAACATACAGAATAAAGAAAGAATATTAAGGGCAGCTAAGGAAAAAGGCCAAGTGACTTATAAAGGCAAACCCATCAGAATAACACCTGATTTCTCAATGGAGACTTTGAAAGCCAGAAGGACCTAGATAGATATAACGCAGACACTAAGAGACAATGGATGCCAGCCTAGACTAATATACCCAGAAAAACTTTCCACCATCATAGATGGAGGGAACAAGACCTTCCAAGACAAAACCAGATTTAAACAATAGTTATCCACAAACCCAGCCATACAGAAAGCACTAGAAGGAAGGAAGGCAGATACACCCATGAAAACACAGGCAATAGATAACACCACAGCAGTACACCCGAAAGAAGAGAAGTACACACACATTACCACCAAAACATAAAAATAATAACAGGAACGAACAATCACTGGTCATTAATATTCCTTATTATCAATGGACTTAATTCACCTATAAAAAGACACAGACGAACAGAATGGATACGAAAACAGGATCCATCTTTCTGCTGCATACAAGAAACACACCTCAAATTCAAAGACAGACACCTCCTAAGAATAAAAGGCTGGGAAAAGACTTTCCAATCAAATGGTCTTAAGAAGCAAGCTGGTGTAACCATCCTAATATCCAGCAAAATAGACTTCAAACTAAAATCAATCAAAAGAGATGATGAAGGACATTACATACTCAAGGCAGGAAAGATCCACCAAAATGAAGTCTCACTTCTGAACATTTATGTCCTAAACACAAGGGCACCCACATATGTAAAAGAAACATTACTAAAGCTTAAATCACATATAAAACCCCACACGTTAATAGTGGGAGACTTCAACACCCCACTTTCACCTCTGGACAGATCAGCCAAATTGAAACTTAACAGAGACATAATGGACTTAACTGATGTTATGGCACAAATGGACTTAATCGATATCTACAGAACATTCCACCCAAACAAAAAAGAATATACCTTCTTCTCAGCACCCCATGGAACCTTCTCTAAAATCAACCACATACTTGGCCACAAAGCAATCTCAACAGATACAAAACAATTTGAATAACCTCCTGTATTCTGTTGGACCACCATGGTTTAAAGTTAGATTTCAACAACATAAAAAACTATAGAAATCCTACAATCTCATGGAAACTGAATAATGCTCAACTGAATCACCAATGGGTTAAGGAAGAAACAAAGAAAAAAATTAAAGACTTCCTAGAGATCAATGAAAATGAATACACCACATACCCAAACTTATGGGACACTATGAAAGGAGTGCTAAGAGGGAAATTCATAGCACTGAATGCACACATAAAGAAGCTGGAGAAATCTCACGCTAGTGACTTGACAGCACACCTGAAAGGCCTTGAACAGGAAGAAGCAAAGTCTCCCAGGAGGAACAGACACCAGGAAATTATCAAATTGGGAGCTGAAATCAATAAAATAGAAATAAAGAGAACAATACAAAGAATTAATAAAACAAAGAGTTGGTTCTTTGAGAAGATCAACAAGATAGACAAGCCCTTATCCAAACTAACCAAAAGACAAAGAGGGAGCATCCCAATTAACAAAATCAGAAATGAAAAGGAGGACATAAAAACAGACAATGAGGAAATCCAGAGGATCATCAGGTCATACTTCAAAAACCTCTACTCCACAAAACTGGAAAATCTAAAAGAAATGGATACTTTTCTGGATAGGTACCACATACCTAAGTTAAATCAAGACCAGATTAACTATTTACATAGTCCAATAACCCCTAAGGAAATAGAATCAGTCATTAAAAGTCTCCCAACCAAAAAAAAGCCCAGGACCAGATGGTTTCACTGCAGAATTCTACCAGATCTTCAGAAACTTAATACCAATACTCTTTAAATTGTTCCACACAATAGAAGCAGAAGGAATATTACCTAACTCCTTCTATGAGGTTACAATTACCCTGATTCCTAAACCAAACAAAGATACAACAAAGAAAGAGAACTACAGACCGATCTCCCTCATGAACATTGATGTAAAAATACTCAATAAAATACTGGCAAACAGACTCCAAGAACACATCAAAACAATTCACCATGATCAAATAGGCTTCATCCCAGGGATGCAAGGGTGGTTCAACATACGAAAGTCCGTCAAGGTAATACACCATATAAACAAACTCAAAGAAAAAAACCACATGATCATCTCACTAGATGCAGAAAAGGCATTTGACAAAATCCAACACCCCTTCATGATAAAGGTCTTGGAGCGATCAGGAATACAGGGAACATACCTAATCATAATCAAGGCAATCTACAGCAAGCCAACAGCCAACATCAAATTAAATGGAGAGAAACTCAAAGCAATACCACTAAAATCAGGAACAAGGCAAGGCTGTGCCCTATCCCCCTACTTATTCAATATAGTATTTGAAGTTCTAGCCAGAGCTATAAGACAACATAAAGAGATTAAGGGGATACAAATTGGAAAGGAACAAGTCAAGCTTTCCCTATTTGCAGATGACATGATAGTATATTAGTGACCCCAAAAATTCAACTGATACAGCTAATAAAAACCTTCAGCAACATAGCAGGATACAAGATCAACTCAAACAAATCAGTAGCCCTCCTATATACAATAGACAAACAGGCTGAGAAGGAAATCAGAGATACATCACCCTTTACAATAGCCACAAATGATATAAAATACCTTGGGGTTACTCTAACTAAGCATGTGAAGGACCTATATGACAAGAACTTTAAGTCCCTGAAAAAAGAAATCGAAGAAGATGTCAGAAAATGGAAAGACCTCCCATGCTCATGGATAGGCAGGATTAACATAGTAAAAACAGCGATTTTACCAAAAGCAATCTACAGATTCAAAACAATCCCCATCAAATTACCAACACAATTCTTCACAGATATGGAAAGAATAATACTCCATATGGAAAAACAAAAAACCCAGGATAGCCAAAAGAATCCTGTACAATAAAACAACCTCTAGAGGCATCATGATCCCTAACTTCAAGCTCTACTATAGAGCTACAGTAATAAAAACAGCTTGGTACTGGCATTAAAAACCAACATGTGGACCAATGGAATCGAATTGAAGACCCTGACATTAACCCACATACCTATGAACATATAATTTTTGACAAAAAAGCCAAAAATGTACAATGGAAAAAAAGAAAGCATCTTCAACAAATGGTGCTGGTATAACTGGATGTCAATGTGTAGAAGGCTGCAAATAGATCCATATCTGTCACCGTGCACAAAACTTAAGTTCAAGTGGATCAAAGACCTCAACATAAATCTAGTTACTCTGAACCTGAAAGAAGAGAAATTAGGAAGTAGTCTTGAATGCATTGGCACCAGAGATCACTTTCTAAATAAAACACCAGTACCACAGACACTGAGAGAAACAATCAATCAATGGGACCTGTTGAAACTGAGAAGCTTTTGTAGAACAAAGGACACCGTCAACAAAACAAAGCCACGGCCTACAGAATGGGAAAAGGTCTTTACCAACCCCGCATCTGACAGAGGGCTGATATCCAGAATATATAAAGAACTCAAGAAATTAGACATCAAAATGCCCAACTGAGAAATGGGCTATAGAACGAAATGGAGAATTCTCAACAGAGGAAGTTCAAATGGCTGAAAGACATTTAAGGAATTGCTTAACATCCCTAATTATCTGGGAAATGCAAATCAAAATGACTCTGACATACCACCTGTCAGAATGGCTAAGATCAAAAACACAGAAGACAGCTTATGCTGGAGAAGATGTGGAGCAAGGAGAACTCTCCTCCACTGCTGGTGGGAATTCAAGCTTGTACAGACACTTTGGAAATCAATATGGCACTTCCTTAGAAAATTGGGAATCCATCTCCCCCAAGACCCAGCTATAGCACTCTTGGGCATATACCCAAGGAATGCTCAATCATACCACAAGGGCATTTGCTCAGCTATGTTCATATCAGCATTGTTTGTAATAACCAGAACCTGGAAACAACCTAGATGCCCTTCCACTGAAGAATGGATAAAGAAAATATGGTACATATACACAATGGAGTACTACTCAGCAGAGAAAAACAATCACATCATGAGGTTTGCAGGCAAATGGATGGATCTAGAAAAAAATCATCCTGAGTGAGGTAACCCAGACTCAAAAGGAAAAACACAGTATGTACTCACTCATAGGAGGATACTAGATGTAAAACAAAGATGACTAGACTGCTACACAACTCTAGGGAGGCTACCTAGAAAACAGGACCCTAGGAAAGACACAGGGATCACCCAATGACAGAGAAATGGATGAGATCTACATGAACAACCTGGACGAGAGTGGGAGAAATGAAGGACAAGGTTTGAGGGAAAGAAAGCTTAGGGGAGCAGGAGATCCCAGCTGGATCAGAAACAGAAAGGGAGAACGAGGAATGGTAGACCATGATGGATGAGGACCACATGAGAATAGGAGTGGGCAGAGTGCTGGAGAGGTCCCCTGAGGTCCACAGTGATTCATCCTCTGTAGACTGCTGGCAATGGTCGAGAGAAAGCCTGATCTGACCTACTCTGGTGATCAGATGGCCAAACACCCTGTAGGTCGGGCCAGAACTCTCATCCAGTGATTGATGGAAGTGGATGCAGAAATCCTCAGCCAAGCTCCAGGTGGAGCTCTGTGTGTCCAATTTTAGAGAAGGAGGAGGTACAGTGGGAGCATGAATTGTTGAGCCCAGGATTGGAATAATCACGGGGACGAAAGGCCAGACGAATGGAAGTACATGAATGATGAACCAAAGGCTGTGGAGCCCCCAGCTGGATCAGGCCCTCTGGATAAGTGAGACAATTGAATAGCTTGAACTGCTTGGGAGGCATCCAGGCTGTGGGACCTGGACCTGTCCTTAGTGCATGAGCTGGCTGTTTGGAACCTTGGCCTTATGCAGGGACACTTTGCTCAGCCTGGAAGGAGGGGACTGGACCTGCCTGTACTGAATCCACCAAGTTTAAATGAATCCCCAGGGGAGTCTTGGCCCTGGAGAAGATGGGAATGGAAGGGATGGGATGGGGGGAAGGTGGGGGTGGGGGCAGGAGGGTGGAGGACAGGGGAACCCATGGCTGATGTGTAAAATTAAAACACAAATATAATTTAAAATAATAGTTTTTAAAAATATGTAAGGTAGGTTGGCAGGAATCAAAAGACAGTTGCCTAAATGAAGCAGATTCACTCTGAAAAAAAACAAAAACAAAAACAAAAACAAAAACTGGACACCATGGCACATGCTTGTGATCCCAGTATTCCTATAAAGACTGGGAGGTAGAGACATGAGAAGCCCATAAACCTTAGAGGCTAGGTAGTCTGCAATAGGAAGGAAGCATGGCAAAACAAGAGAGATCCTACCTTAACAACATAGAAAAAGAGGACCAACTCCCAGAAGCTGTCCTCTGACCTATACATGGATACTGTGGCACAGAACATGTAACATTGTATGTACATATACACAAAAATAAGTGAACACATTTTTTAAATCAACAATAAATAACAAACATGATCAAACATTTCACCAAAAACACAAAGATAAGTACTTGTTTAATCCCTAGAGAGCTGCCCTTAGCCTGCTTTAACTGTTTAACCAGACTGATCACTTCCCTGACACCATCCCCAATGCCTTCACATTCCTTTTCCCCTCCCCCAGTCCTGTCCTCCTACACACATTAGCCTAGCAAAGTACTCCCAACCCCTGTGCAAAGTCAGGCAACCTGATTTGGTCCTCATAGACTATTCCCATCTACTCCATGCTGTGAACCTCATCATAGTATCCAGAGGAAGCCAATCCTGGACACTTAAATTGTCCCAAGTCAGGCAGCAGCTGAGAAATGAGGCAAGGTGGTAAAGAAAAGAAGGGCTTTCAGCCCTACAAAGAGGGCTGAACACAGCTGGGTACAGCAGGGTTCTTTCCACTACTGCCTTCATCAAGCTACAGAGGCCACAGGCTTCTTCCCCTCTCTTGTTCTTAAATCAGCAAGAAATGGACTAATCTGGGGTTTTCTATTCCGTAAGCAGCAAAAGGCTTTCAAATCAGTGTTAAATGTGCTGCTTAATGGCCAGCAAACTAACCTCTAGTTACTTCACTATGGAATTTGGTAAAAGTCAGGGAGTATGGCTGGTTAAGTGCAGAACAAATTATCCACTTCAGAGAAGGGAAAAGTTAGTGTGGGGGGGGGTGGTGGTGGTGGTGGTGGTGGTGGTGGTGGTGGTGGTGGTGTGTGTGTGTGTGTGTGTGTTAAACTCTGTGTATGTATGTGTTACGAAGTTTGTGTTGTGGGGTGTATGTATATGTGGTATGAAGTTATGAGGGGGTTATGTATGAGGGGGGAGAGATGTGGGGTTGTGTGTGTATGTATGTGTGTTGTGAAGGATGGAAGTAGGGGTGTGGTGTGTGTGCTAAACTCTGTGTGCATGTTATGGAGTTTGTTGTGAAGTATATGTGCTGTGAGACATGTATGTGTGTTTGATGTGGGTGGTATCTGTATGAGAATTGGGAAAAGGAGTGTGATGTGTATGTATCTGTGTGTGTGTGTGTGTGTGTGTGTGTGTGTGTGTTGTTGAGTGTTTGTTGTGTGTGTGTTCTGTGGTTATATGTATATGTGATGTAAGGTGTGTGTGAGATGGGGAGTGGTGTACATGTATGTGTTGTGGGGGTTGTGGGATAGGGATTTGGGATACAATGAGTGTGTTTATGTGTGTGTAGTTAGAGTTTTCCTGCCTGGCCCACAGTCAGGACAAATCTCTCTTACCTGCCAGTTCCACAGTCGCTCAGACCCAATCAAGAAAGCACACAGAAACTTACATTGCTTAGAAACTGTATGGCCATGGCAGGCTTCTTGTTATCTGCTTCTTCTATCTTAAATTAACCCATTTCTGTTAATCTATTCTTTGCCACGTGGCTTGTGGCTTACCAGTGTCTTTACACGTTGCTTCTCATGGCGGTGGCTGGCAGTGTCTCCCCCAGCCTTCTACTTCCCAGAATTCTCTTCTCTCTTGTCCCGCCTATACTTCCTGCCTGGCCACTGGCCAATCAGAACTTTATTTACACAGAGCGATATCCACAGCACTTCCCCTTTTCTTTTTTTTTTTTTTAAGGAAGGTTTTAACTTTTACATAGTACAATTACATATAAAAAAACAATTATCAAGCAAGAATTACAGTTACAATATTAACTATCTATTATATTTGTGAGTCTAAGGTTTTTATATCTAACTTATTTTTATCATAACTGAGGAAATTATAACTATCTATTCTTCAACCACATCAAAGACCTCAGAAGGATATAATATTACCTAAGAACCGGGAGAAGGATGTAAGCATTTTTCAGGAGTTTTGCAAGAGTAGACAGAGACAGCTGGCAGCCTGGACAGTCACCTAATGTTCCTTTGTAAAGTTGGGGCATTTGTCTTCAGCCCACAGGGATAGAGTCTCTCGGTCACTTCTCTCAGTGTCCTGTAGAATGTCTGGCAGTTTCCTCTGCGAAGCAGGAACCTGAGGGACCATTTTGTCAAGCAAAGTTTAGTGGTCACCTTTCTATGGGTCCTGCATGTCCAGGTGATCGAGCAGTCCAGGCAAGAACAGTTTCTTGCCAAAATGGCTATTTTTGCCAAGGTGAAGATAAACTCCATATGAAGTGTCTTCAATGCCCATCCTCCTCTCTGAAGTAAATCAGTGCTGCCAGGAGCAGACATGTCTCACTGTCCAGAAAGTCTAAATTTTAAAAGTATTTTAAATGCCATATTCTGTAGGTCTTTGAAGTATTTGAAGATTACCTATCTATCTGAAATATGTCTATGTATATCTAGAAGACTTAACTAACATGGCTATGAGTATGATTATCATAGATGACTAATTATTAATCTATTTTTAGTTATCCATTACAATTTAAATGAGCTATACAAACATAATACCTTAAACATGAGTAGAAATATGCACACAGTATAACAAAATTAATTTTAAGTTTGTATCAATAGACTAAAGTCTATACCAATGTAAAACATTTTAAACAAGTTGTTGCTCTTTAGAAGTAAGTTCCCTAATCTACCCTTTCATCCTATTATATCTATATCATATTCCCCTTTCTTCTTTAGAAAGAGATCTCATTTATAATCAACTTGCTTTAAAGAAAAATATTGGTTTTTCTCTGTCCCACACCAGAGGGCTCTTCTGATTTGGGACACAAGAATCTCTTAACCTTTTCTTTTAGCAATATGTCTGGGTTTAGAGAAGGAGTGAGCCAATTCCATCTCCAAAGCCAGCTTGATAATTTTGGGAATGTGGGCGTAGTTTCTCTTACTACTTCCTGCTGGAGGGGGGCGCTGTATCTTATGGAGACATAAAGAAAATTTTAGGATTATGGAGTAGTCCATTAGGGTGAACCTCTGAGACAGTTGCCTTGAAACCATTCTGGATGTTGAATCATCTGGGCCATGGTGTCATTGGAGACCTTTCAGGTGGTCTTGGCTGATCAAACCTGATATATCTTAATCTGGAACAAATCCACAGCCTCTGGCTTTCTGTGGAAACAAAAGCAGAGACTCTTTTCCAAAGCAACATATCCTTATATCCAAACTTTGAAGTCAAGGTGTCTTTAAAATTTACATATTTGTTTAACTCAACAGCTTCTATGCTCAAATCTTTTTTTGTAGTTAAAAATCCCAAAGACAATATAAACCAGATTCTCTGTGTAATATCCATCTTTGTAAGACTGAAATGCTGCTGTGGCTGCTGGCTCCGCCCACCTCAGCTTCCCAACATGGCGGTGGTACAGTTTACCAACAGCTCTGGGTTTTGAGCCATGTGTACCATCAACTATCAGAAGCAGTTCTATCAAAGCAGTGCATAGCCCAGAAACTTTTTTTTTTTTTTAACTAGCAAAGGCTAAATCCACCACACAGCAGAGTAAAGTGCTGCTTGTAGATTCCTCATTCCCGCCACACTGCAGGTCAGATGAACCCGCCAGGAACCCGCCATAGTAGCTCAAACTGGCAGGCTGCCGCTAACTTCAGAGAGACAACTAGGAAGCTGTTTTTAGCTCCATCTTAGAATCTTTCTTTCAGGTTTTAGGTGGAAAGTCTTGCCAACACGTTGGACGCCATTTGTAGTTAGAGTTTTCCTGCCTGGCCCACAGTCAGGACAAATCTCTCTTACCTGCCAGTCCCACATGTGTGTGTGGCATTTATTTTGTAAGATGTTATATGTGTGTGTTGAGTGCATATATATGTGGTATGAAGTATGTATGTATGATTGTGATGGAGTAGGGTGGAATGGAATATATGTGTGTGTATGTTGATGGCGGTATGTAAGGGGTGTGTGTGTGTGTGTGTGTGTGTGTGTGTGTGTGTGTGTGTGTGTTTCACAGGGACAGATGTACCCAGAATGAAAACTGGAGGGTGGAGGCCTTCAGGATTCTTTGAAACTCCCAGGTGGAACCTAGGTCCTACACACATCCTGCATGGACTTTTCCTGCCCAGCTGGGATATCCTGTGTTTGTTGAAAGGACTACACAGGGAAGCCATAATCATTGTCCTTCCTGAAATCTGCTAGTGTACACCTCCCCAGACTGAGGCAGCCGCCCCAAGCAGAGGAAGAGTGACTTTGGAAATGCGTTATCAGCATCCTCCATGGATTTCCTCATCTCCTGCCCAGCCCCATTAGCTGCTAGCTCCTCAGCATCCTCAGACAGAAACCTCAGAGACTGGGATAGGGTCAGCATCCTGAGGCCAGTTGCTTTTGACAGTTTCCTTTCTATTCAGGCCTGGCCTCTTTCTGTGCGCTCTGAGTGTACCGCTGCACACTACAGCTGCAGCACAGAGAGCAGGATGGAGTTCTTAGCTGGAGTGGAGACTGCCGCCCTCCACCAGCGCTGTCCAGTCCAGCTGCTGCTGTGGGTCTCAACCCTAAGCTGTTCTTTCTCCTCGCCAGCTTCTCTCCCTCCTTCTCTGGTACCCCGAGTCGGAAGCAGCTACACTCTGGGAAGGACGTTCCTCGGTCTTGATAAATGCAATGCCTGCATCGGGACATCCATTTGTAAGAAGTTCTTTAAAGAAGAAATAAGGTCAGAATTGCCATCAAGTAACTCGGAGGAGCAAATTGAGCTTCTCTTAGTGTGAAGATATCTAATTTATGGGTTGGAACTAGGGGAAGGCATTTGCAGTGGCAATGGCTTGATATAGGAGGGTAAGGGTGAAAGCCAAATTCCAGCCTTTAAATGCTAAAGTCGAAGTTTCCTTTTGAAATTAAAAGCTGAACATTCTTTTCTATGACTGGAGTAGCCTGAGACTGTTGAGTTTTCCTACTCAATCTTGATGATGGGAAGAATGAAATATATAGAAAGGAGACATTTTTTTTCCAATAAGCACTTTTCGTTTTATTTTTTCTTTTTCTTTTTTTCTTTATTATTATGTGTTTTAATTTTATACATCAGCCATTGGTTCCCCTGTCCTCCCCTCTCCCGTCCCTGCCCTCACCTTCCCCCCAGCCCCTCCCCTCCATTCCCATGTCCTCCAGGACCAAGACACTCTTGGGGATTCATTTAAACCTGGTGGATTCAGTACAGGCCGGTCCTGTCACCTCCTTCCAGACTGAGCAAAGTGTCCCTGTGTAAGCCCAAGGTTCCAAACAGCCAGCTCATGCACTAAGGACAGGTACTGGTCCCACAGCCTGGATGCCTCCCAAACAGATCAAGCTATTCAATTGTCTCACTTATCCAAAGGGCCTGATACAGCTGGGGGCTCCACAGCCTTTGATTCATAATTCATGTGCTTCCATTCGTTTGGCTATTTGTCCCTGTGGAAAGCAGACATTTTAAACCATCTCAATCCCGGGTGTTGATAGTTTGTACCCATTATTCAGATATTAAGCAGATATGGCAGAATTAAGGGACTTACCCCAAGGCAAACCTGGGATACAAACAAAGACAGTTCACTCCAACATTTCAGAGCCTGTTTTCTGTTGTGTGATACTGATTTGAGGAAAATCAGTTTAGTTCACTGTGATGAATGTGGCTCTCACCAAAAAAAATGGCATTCATGCCTATCAGCACATAGTCGTGGAGCATTTAACAAGGCTAGGAACCAGCAGAGAGCAAGTAGGAACAGCCAGCACAACTTTGCTCTTTTCTTCTAGGTGGTCAGAAGAAAGGACATTACAAATAATAGTGAGGTTTGGTCTGATGCAGACCAGAGTATAGGAGTGCCAGACAAGGGACACTGATTACAGAGAGAGATTTTCTGGAGAGAGGATTCTGAGCAAGGTCTGACAGGATAAACTGGAGGTTTGGGGAAGGGGAAGGCAGAAGAAGCTTTGTAAACAAAGGTGGAAGTGTGGGAAGAAATGAAAGGTGCTGTGACTGAAACCCTGGGTATAGGTGGATATGAACAGAGGTGCCTGGAATGACATGTGAGGTACAGTCCCTTGAACACTAGGCCAAGAAATGGGGAACTTAGCCTGGGAAGCAGTGGCTCCCAGTATTATCAGCACCAAAGACCTTTTGTCCTACACTCTTTCTGCCCCCCCCCCAAACCTGAACTTCTGCCTGTAAGATTCTGTGACCAAGCAAAAGACATAAGCAAGGATGCAAGGATATGCAACCTCTCTATTAGCCAAATATATCTGCAATTGTTACACTGAATTACAAAAAGAGACAGTAAACAGAAAAGTCCAATCAAAAATATTTAATTTCTTTTTTCTATTTTTTGTTTTTTTATTACTACATATTTATTGTACAAAATTATGGGCTTCCTTTATTATGTGCCTTGATGGTGTTTACCCCATTACTTTTTCTTGCTCCCCCTTTTCCCAATACCTTTCCTCTTCTCAAATAGTCCCTCTTTATTTTCATTTTATATATTCAAAATAATGTAGCTTCTACATATGAGAAAAATGTGACATTTGTTTTCTGAGTCTACATTATTTCATTTAATATGATGATCTTCAATTCTATCCATTTTCCTAAAGATGATATCATTTTGTTATTCTTTATGGATGAATAAATGATAAAACTCTGTGTGTGTGTGTGTGTGTGTGTGTGTGTGTGTGTGTGTGTGTGTGTATGAAACAGAAAACATTAAACTTCATTTTTATTTTATTTTGTTTCATGTATATGAATGTTTTGCCTGCATGTGTGTCTGTGCATCAAATGCATGGCTGGTACTTGAGGAAGCCAAAGCATGGTGTCAGATGCCCTGGGACTGGAGTTACAAACAGTTGTGAGCCACCATTTAGCTGTTGGACTCTAACCTGGGTCTGCTGGCAAAGTGTTCTTAAGCCCTGAGATATTAAAATCTCTAGATCTATTAAACTTCTTTTTAAGATTTTAGAAGTTTTAGGGAGTTTATGTGAACATTTGCTATTAAGAATTTTTGGTTTCTCTTTTGTTCTTCCTGGTGATTAAATCCCAGGGCCTTTCAAATGTCAGCCAAGTACTCTACCACTAAATTATTTTTCCAGCCCTCTCTATCAAGCCTTTTGTAAACACTTTGTGAAGGTTGCAAACTTGAATGATCCCTAATTAAGACTTCTCTGTTGCAGACAACAGGGAAGATATTGAGCTGGGAGATAAAAACCCATGTTTCAGGGGGATCTCACAGGAAGCCACAGGCAGGGTGGCCTGGGGTTGCTCTGGGGGACTAAAGAACCAGAAGAGAGGTCACTTCAGACAAAAGAGGGAGGAAAGGAGACATTTGGATTCAGCTCTGTGTTCATTTTGCTAACTGATACAATGTGAAAGGAAGTAATATAAATATGGAGATGTTGAATTTGAACCTAGAAATTCTCACCTAGGAAGCGGGGTGCAGAGAACCAGGAATATAGTTAAGTATGCTGATTACTCAGAGAAAGGAACGGCGAGGACATGGATCTAGTTTAAGCTGGAAAAGAAAGAAACTGCAGCATTCCAATAAAGAGCTCTAGGCTCCCATCCCCCTTCATCAAGTTCAAGATGTTTTTCTTGCAATGCGGTTTCACACAGGAAAACATCAAACAGGGCAGGTCTGTGGGGTTACAGAACTCTATGCTGAGAATGCTTAACCTCAACATAAAGGGGCAGAGAGGACCTAAGGTTATAGACCTGCTTTTCATCTGTCTCACTACCTTAGAAATAATTTTCTTTTATTATAAGCACAGTAGTTACTTATTTCAGAAATATTAAGAAAAATTCAAAATAAAAATCATATAGAATTCATTCTCAAGTAGGTTAGAGAGATGGATCCATGGGTAAAGTGCTTGCTGTGAACTTGGATCCCCAGCATCCACACAAAAACTGGACATGGTTATGTGGGCTTGTAACTCCAGAACTGGGAAGTGGTAACAGATGGATCCCTAGAGGCCCTATTAAAAAATAAATAAAATTAAAGAAAAAAAACGTAATCTTAGTATTGGGAAGGCAGAGACAGGCAGGATCCTGAAGCTCATTGACCAGCTAGCCTAGCTGAACCAGAAAGCTCCAGGTTCTGTGAGAGATGCTGTCTCAAAAAACAAAATGAGGAGTGATTAAAAAAGGCACCTGACATCAACCTCTGACCTTTACACATACATATAAACAGGAGCATCTGCACCCAAATATGCATTTGCACACACACACACATACACACACATACACACACACATACACACATACACACACACACACACACACACACACACACACACACACACATCCAATCATTTTTATATATTCTTTAGGGACTTTAATAGTATGTGAAGAACATTTGTTCACATGATTAATATTCTCCATAATCTGATTTTTAATCACTTCATGATATTGAGTTACATCAAAAAACTATAACATATTTAACTAATCAACAACCATGAGACAACAGGATTTTTTTCACTTTTCATCATTATAAACAGTGATGTGTCAAACATTACTGCACAAGATTTTATGCATCTCTCTTATTAATTCTCTGTGACAAACTCTTAAAAATGGTATATTTGGATGAAAAAAAGCTAGTTTTTAGGGTTATATGTGTGTATATACATGTATATATCTTCAAATGAGTACTTATAACTACAAAGATCATTTCCTACACACTCACAAATATTTGATTTGATATTACTAATAATCAATAATAAATTATATATTATTACATATATTAATACTACATAATAATGTACTCAAGAAAATAATATCTGTATATTGTATAAGCTAGATCTATTAATATTTGTCCATATTATGTATGCAAGGGGAAGGGTACTTAGTGGCAGTGTTTTAGAAGTATTGACAGAGACCCAAAAAATGTGGTTTGTGCAAGGGTCAACAGTGACTCGGTAAGACCAAAGCAAGTTTATAAGGGGAACAGCAGACAGTGGGCCTAGAAAGATCATTGTGAACTGTGTCAAGTAACATAATTATATCCTAAGAGTTTTGGAAATTTAATTTTGTATGGTCTATTTATTTGTGGAATATATTTATTAATATCAGTCTTTCTTTAGCTTGCATTTCCTCCAAGCTTTCTTTTTCCAATCTGATTTATTTTTCAGGTTTATTGGCCCTTTGTGTTAAGCAGCAAGTTCATGCCCTTTCTCTCTCTCTCTCTCTCTCTCTCTCTCTCTCTCTCTCTCTCTCTCTCTCCACTCTCTCTATCTCCCTCCCTCTTTTGCTTGCTTGCTTTGGTGCTGAGGTCATGGCATGCCCAGCACATGTTCCATCTCCAAATATTATGGCCAGTCCTTTTGCCTCCCTCTAATGGGGCAGTTGTTCATCTTGGTCTTGTTTATCTCCTCTCCAAACATTCTTCTGTTTTTAAAAATAATTCTCATTGTGCCTCAGGAGAAATCCCATCTCAGACTCTCAGAAACCTGACTGCAGTTCTCTATCCTGGACTTTGTATGTTCCTGATCCTCATTCAGGACTGCACAATGCTGGGATGCAAATGACAGACAAGCTTTCCAGGCTAGCTGAGTAAACTCAAGATCCACAACTGACAAATGAATATACTTTGCCATCTTTGTCTTATCTGTCCTTTGTAAGGATGCTAGTGATACACCAGGGACTTCTCATACTATTGAAAATTGGAATGTGGCCCAGCAGTGGTAGCACACACCTTCAATCCCAACATTTGGGAGGTAGAGGCAGGTGGAGTTCTGAGTTTGAGGCCAGCCTGGTCTACAGAGTGAGTTCCAGGACAGCCAGGGCTACACAGGGAAACCCTGTCTCAAAAAAAAAAAAAAAAAATTGGAATGTGTTCTGACCAGTTTTGCTGTTTAGTCTGTGTTGAATTTTGCATTCTACATTTTAAAAAAATATGTTGTAGGAAACTAGAAAATTAAGTGGGCCTGACAGACATGCTCCTTCTACTGAAAATATACTTAGACAAGAAACTCTGCATGATCCCACCAACCAGGAGGATCCACTAGGATCTGCTTGGCACATATTGTATATGCAAGGGGAAGGAGTACTTAGTGGCAGTATTTTAGAAATATTAACAGAGGACCCCCCAAAAATGTGGTTTACACAAGAGTCAACAGTGACTTGATAAGACCAAAGCAAGTTTATAAGGGCAACTGCAGACAGTGGGCCTAGAAAGATCATAGTGAACTGTTTTAAGTAACATGACTATATCCTAAAAGCTTTGGAAAGGTGCTGGATGGTTTAAGCGTTCAGTGTGGTGCAGAGATGTGTAAAAGAGAGAAGAGAGGCAAGACGTATTCTGGGAGGCATGTGTGACCAGGACCCCTCCTAGGGGTTCTTGGGCCCTTACCAGGACTGATTCATTATGTCATCCTCCTGACTACATGTAAGTGACATAACATCCTTAATCCTTAGTCCCAAACCCTTAAAGAATGTTCAGACAACTCTTACTGACTAGTGATGGGCTTGCCAGAAAACAAATGATAAGTTAGGTTTTGTTTGTTTTATTTTTTGCCTTCCCTTCTCCCTTGCCTTTTCTTTGTCCCCTTCACAGAAGATTTGGTAGTTACTTTGCTTGTCTTTGTGACCAAAACAGTATATTAATAGAGGGAGGGTTTATTGTGCCTTAAGATTGAGAGTAATCCAATCCATCATAGCAAGGAAGGTATGCCAGGGAAGACTTGGCAGCTCTGTGGCCACAGGAGGGGGTCGACAGCTGGCTGCATAGCATTAGCAGTCAGGAAGCAGAAAGAAGTGTGTGCTGGTGTTCAGTTGGCTTCCCCCTTTTTACCCTTTGACTCAAGTGGGAGCCCCGGTATATGGGGTGGTGCTACCCACATTCAGGGTGCATCTTCCTGCCTCAGTCCAACCTCTCTAGAAACCTTCTCAAGGACATGCCCAGAGGTACATCTCAGGTAATTTGAAATCCACTCAAGATGGCAGTAAACACTGACTATTACCAAAGAGGATAGTAATTATTGACTTAATTCATTTCCTGACCCCAATTCCAAAGTCTTGCCAACTCTAGGACCTATACAATCTGTCATTCATCCATTTATTCATGTGCCCATTCATCTATTGTCCAACTGGTTATTCATCCAGGCAGTCCTCCATGCATTCTTCCACCCCACCATCATTTTATGCCGTCTATGATCCTGTCCTTTGAGCATCTCTCTCCTCACATATGCATCTTACATCCAAATATCCACCATGGTCCATCTATACATCCAAACATTCATTCATTCAACTATAAGGTATTGAGTACCAACTTGATAGGAAGCACTCTGCTAAACCCTTGAGTTATAAAATTGAAAGAGGATACCATATATTTACCCTGGAAGATCTTGTTATTGAGAAAATAGCAAAGCAAAGTAATGGCTAAAGTACAATATATAACACGTCCAATGTGGAGTGTCATGGGAACTTGTAGAAAAAAAGCCATCTCAAATAGAAGCGAAACAAATGAAGATCAGGAGTGGTACTTATCAGGTATTTAAAAGGTTGAGTGACTGTCATCCAGAAAAGAAAGAGAAGGAAAGTGTTTCAGACAAAGAGAAGGACATGTCCACAGCCTGAAAAGATGTAGTTATCCAAGGATAACCAGTAGATTAGTGAGACCAAAGAAAGCTTGTAAGGAGAATGAACAGCAGGTGATAAGCCTTGAAAGATCCTTGTGGACTGTGCTAAAGACTATGACTGTATTCTGAAGTGTTAGAAAGAAGATGCACATTTTTAGGGTTCAGTATAGAGCTGGGGCATGAAAAGAGAAGAGAAACAAAAAATACTTTAAAAGGCATGTGTGAATACAGTAGAAGAGAATATTCCATTCTAATTCTAATTAAGTCTTCCCTTGCACCACCACCACCACTACCAAACACATATTTGCCCTATTCACCTTGTTGTTTCTCTCCAGTTCTGAGAAGGTATGGTCTTGCTGGTCTACCTTTCATGCAGTAAGAAACTCAGCCAGCCTTACCTCAATCATGACCATGATCTCAATTCAAAAGAAAAAGTACAAAGTTGCCTGCTTTTTGTTTTATTTTTGTTGTTGTTGTTTTGTTTTGTTTTGTTTTGTTTTCCAAACTCCAGGATATTGACATTTTAGTGAATATAGATCAGGGCCCACGTTTTCACCAACATTCTTCTAGTCAGTGAAGTAGGCAGTCAATACTGTGAGATACATACTTTCCCTTTGCAGCAATAAATATCACACCATTTTGTCACTCCTGTCTGTTTTTCCTCAAATTCATTATGAAATTCCTTTGGTCATCACTGAACCTGCAGATCACCTACAAAGACACACTGTCATCTCACCAGGGCCTCCTCAGAAAATGACAACAGAAAAAAAGGATTATGACCTTGTCCCACAGAGTAGGAAGTCTCTCTCCCCTCAACTCTATCAACTGGTTGAACAGAATCCCTGGGAGCTGCTTCCCTTTATCACTAATTGCCTTTGATTCTTCAGACAAGTCACATATATTCTGTCTTCAGTTTTCTCATCATCAAAACAAGATGGAAAGGGGGACAAGAACAGAGTAAGCTTTCAGGACTTGCCAGTACTAGCCTTTAATAATATCAATGGGTTCCCATGAGCTAATTCATAAAATGGACTATATAGGAATAAACAACAGTAACATGGTGAGGATTGCAAGCTCTGCAGCCTGTGGAGGTTTCCTAGTGAGATCTGAGCTTGCCTTACCCAAGAGAGCTGCACTAGAGTATTGCTTGACCATGTGCATGGTTAACAGGTATTTGGAAGGGTCTGCCCTTCGAGGTGCTAGGGGGAGATCTTTTGCTCCACCCTTTGGCATTATTTTAAAAAACCCTTTAGAAGAGACAGAAGGGGCGAGCGGATAAGGATCCAGGCCCTCCCAAGACTATCTTGTGTTTCTATCTGTCTCTCTTCCCTCTATCCTTCTATCTAAATATTTCTCACTTCTCCCCCTCAAGAGTACCCTGGAGTAAAAGTGGGAGTGAGTCTCCCACAAGCCTTGAATGCTATTTATTCTAATTCCTGGTCAAATATCTTTGGAAACATTATGTAACCATCCTATACCTTGGGGTCCTCATCTGTACAATTCATAATAGTAACAACCTCATAGGTATAGAAAGAATTAGGTTCTGGGGTAGAGTATTTGCTTAGTATGTTTGATACTCTGTGTGTAACATGAAAAGATTAAATGAATTAACATACACAAAGAGTTTAGCAAAGAAGATGGAATATTTAGAGGTTTCATAAATTTAAGTTACAATCGTTATTACCTTATTCTAAATCCTAATTTTCAGGACCTTTGTGGGGTTGGAATTTCATGAGTAAGAGAAGCCAATGGAAGCAGGACTATCTCTGGGCCCTGAGCTCTTTCTAATCTTTCTTAGAGGGAAAATGGTTCTCCATAGTTGTCCTGAAACTTCTGGTGAAACTGACCCTTTTCAAATTCATTTCAAATTCATTTTCTTCAATATCCTTGTGGCAATATTCTTAAACAAAACCACTTGGGCCTGCATCCATTGCAATTTGCATCCTTGCACTGCAGAAGGGGCTTGCTGGCAGCACTTTCCCAACTCTGAGAAGCTGGAGATCTAATGCAGAAAGGACTCGGAAACCTGGGATCTCTGGCTATTGTTCCTTGACCTTGACCTTTTGTCCTTGAAATTTTTCTGTGGCTTGCCTTGCTATCAAAATACTAAAAATGAACTGATGGTGTGGTTCAGTTGTAGCACATTTAGGTAGCATACACAAGGCCCTGAGATTCCTCCCAGGCACTACAATTAACAAACAAACAAATAATAAATAAATCAGTGGAAAACTTGTAATCTCTTTGAGCAAAGATGAATTATATGAGTAAGAAAACAAAACAATATACAGTTTGGGGCTCATCAAAATGCTAATTCATAGAAAATATACCTGCTAAAACTCATTACCATGGGCTATCCAATAGTGCTCAATAACAAGAATATAAAACTCCCACTTAAGTTCAGTATTTGATATAGTCTGGTTTTCACTTGTAATATGACCTTCAGTTAATAATAATGAAGGCAAACTTTTTCTGAGTAATTTTTCAGACATAAATCAAAAGCAATTTCAACATTCTTCCCTAATGGAAATGTCAGCACACAGCTGGAGAGGTGACTCTGCTAGAAAGGGTAACCATGGAGCCTGTTCACTGAAGAGGATTCAAAGTGGATTGAGCCACAGTGCACTGTCACCCACCTACTAGAGCCAGATGGCTTCAGATTTGATGGACATGAAGTAGCCATGGGTGCCTGAAATTTGCTTGATGCTGATGGCTTAAATCAATGTTGATGGGGCTCCTTGACGGTGGAGATGGGGGTGGAGTAGTCTCTCAAATTCAGGCCCTAGAGCCTCTTGGAGAACTGTGTTTCCAGGACCCAGGCATTGGTCAAAGGATGAGTGGTTTGGACAACTAGAGTATTTACAGGGTGGATTTGGGGTTTGACTCCTCTGATTGTCAACACTGCATTCGATTTTGAGCAAGATACTTAAGCTCTATAAGCCTCAGTTTCCACACCAGTAAGGTGAGAGTGGGGCATGAAAAGAAGCAAAAGTGTAAAGCTGTTGTCTTTAAATGGGGTTGAATTTCAAAGAGCCACAGTTGGCCCTTCTATACATTGTGGGGAAAGGACAGTTTCTATGTGACTTCTTTTGACATCACATATACACTTTGGAGTTTGGCCAAATACAGATAATCCTCTTGTAAAAGGAGTTTGGAATAAATCAAAGGAAATGATCAGACAGGGTGTGGTTCCATCTCCCTGTCCCTCTACCCTGCTGGCTTCTGGTTCACAGGCTTATATCCTATGCTTCCCACAGGTTTGACAACTCAATGGCTTCCCACTTGGGACTTCCTCCTCAGGACTTGCCTTCTTATGCTGCCAATTACTCAGATGATTCTAAAACCTGGCGCCCTGTGGAGATTTCTCGACTGGTCAGCAAGTACCAAAGTGATATCTCTGACAGGAGAATCTGTGCCTCTGCATCAGCTCCAAAGACCTGCAGCATTGAGCGCATCCTGCGGAAAACAGGAAGGTTCCAGAAGTGGCTGCAGGCCAAGCGACTCACACCTGACCTGGTGCAAGTGAGTGTGGGCCTTGGGTAGATGAGAGGTGACAGGAGAGATCCACTCATACCTCGCAGGTCAGTCCAACACAGTAGTTTTCAATCTGTAGGTCACAACCACTTTGGGGTTGAATGACTTTTTCGTAGGAGTCACCTAAGGCAATCAGAAAACCCAGATATTTACATTATGATTCTTAACAGTAGCAAAATTACAGTTATGAAATAGCAACAAAGTAATCTTATGGTTGTGGGACACCACAACATGAGGAACATTACAGGGTTGCAGCATTAGGAAGGTTGAGAACCACTGGTCTAAGAAAAAGTTGTGACAAAACAATCATAAAACAGAGTGGCTTGTGAAAAGACAGGAACATGAAGATTTGCTTGTAAGGCTCTGTCCTATTGTTATCCACCACTCCCTTCTGTGATCCTCAGTGATTATTTGATAAATAGTCCCTAGCTGTCACCTTTGAGCTGAAGGATGGCCCTTATCAGTGCACTCCCCTGACAGGCTTAAAATAATCTACATCTTTCCCCCTGGATACCTTACCAACCTCCAGGTGCTGTGAACCTCTGTCTATATAAGCTCCCATATAAAGGCCAGACGGTGGTGGTATGTGCCAGTAATCCCATTACTCAAGAGGAAAAGGCAGAAGGAGCATGCCACAAGTTGGAGGCCAGTCTAGGCAACATAGTGAGCTTGTCTCACACACACACTCACACACACACACACACACACACACACACACACACACACACACACACACACACCATTGACTCTGCTCTGCTCTTTTAGGAACCCTGACTAGCACATGTAGAAATTGTTTTGAAATCAGGTGTCAGGAAGAGCACAGTGTTGATCTTAAAGCCACCATCTGACACTGGATAAAGCTGAGCTTTCCAAGGTTGTACTTCTCCCCTACCTTCAACAAATCTGATCCCAGGTAAGCAAGAAAGTAGTTTGGTTCAACACTCAACCCATGTGCACAAGAAAGCTTATGATATGGCTACATTGATAGATACTCTTTGTAAAGTACATGACATCTTCCAGAAAGATATTTCTTATAGATTGACAAGCTCACGTCTTGGCCACATAGTAGAAAAGTCACCACACTATTAATCATGTCTGCTCTCAGCCTTCTGGGTAGAAAACAGGTTATGTATCTCTCGATTTGAAGAGACAACCCTGTGTTGACCCGTCCAGCAGGTCCGGTTATTCAAGGGTCTCGAGGAGGGAACCACCTGAAAGCCAATGGGGGCAAGAGGAGAAGGAGACCAGGCGCATAAAGAAAGACAGAGTCAGTCTGAGTCGCATCAAGGTCTCATTTATTGGCAGGATGCTACAGCTTATAAGCAGGATTTCAGGCAGGGAGGGGGAGCAGGAAAAGGAGAGTGGAAAATTTTGAAAAAAATCAGGATGGTCAGGATGGGGGATGTTTTTGGTCCCAGGCTCTTGCAACTAGCTGATTTACAGTTTATTCCAGATGGCCTATCTAAACATTTTTATGGTTAGGCCAAGGACGCTCTGCTTTTGCAAGACTCCAAGAAGCAAAAAAACTCAAGATATAACAGTCCTGGGTCAAACAGTCCTGGGTCAGTCTCCAACACTGTGTGTTTAACATTCCTGGTTCCTCTAGTGCTTATTTGTGAGCACAAGAACCTCCATACCTTCCACAAAAGTCATTATAATGTGGCTAGTAGATGGGCCTTGGACTCTAGATCAATGTGGTTCTCAACCTCCCTAATGCTGCGACTCTTTAATACAGTTCCTCATGTTGTAGTGACCCCCAAACATAAAAGTATTTCATTGCTACTTCATAACTATAATTTTGCTACTGTTATGAATTGTAATGTAAATATCTGATATATGACTTCAATGGGGTCATAACCTACGTGTTGAAAACCACTGCTCTAGACTAAGGTAAACTCTTTTCCCCTTGTGTTCTAGACACTTCCATAAAAACAAGACTGTGAGTTATCCCTTGGGTCCTGACAAGCTCAAAGCACCCTTCTGACACATCTAGAGTCACTAGTGTTGATGTATGTGGACACCATGGTATAGGCCAGAGACCCATGGGACATGAAAACTGCTTGAATCTCAGATCTGCCACTAAAAGATGTGGTAAAATGAGAAGAAACATAGTTCCAGGAAAAATTGTGTGCTTCTGGTTCCCATTCACATAGCCAACAAGTTTCAACAACTGTGCTGCAGCTTCAGATTTGGAGATGAATGACAAACCACCTCCTCTCCTAGGAGTGTTTGGCTCAGTGGCGGAGACAGATAAGACCACAAACTACCAACTCTTTCATGTTGTGATGACACCTTCTATGGGGGAGTCTTTCATTCACTGACCAGTGGCCTTGAATTTAAGTCTTAGACTTGTACCACTCCACTTTGACATTCCTGCTGAAAAGTGGGGTAGAAGGAGGGCTTCTAGATAAACTCAAAATCCCTCCAGGCTCTGACATTCTTTAATTTTTATGGCTCTGCTGTGTTTACTTCACAAACAGACCTGACATCTACTGTCATCAAGTGCTGATCTGGGCTTGGATTTTCTAGTTTCTAAAATGGCAGTACATGCTCCTTGTTCTGCCTGATTTCTTCATCCTAATGTTTAGAGATAGGAGATGTTTTAGAAAAAGCCCATCACTATAGAAATACATGTGGCAAGAAGTGAGCCCCTTCCTTTTATTTATTATGAAAAATTCTTCTCCATCTGCTCTTTTTTTTTCATTTTGTATTTGACATGTAGCTTACAAGTTTCTCTTCTTCCTACCCAAATAGCATTTCTTACCAACACTCAATATGACAGCCCAAACCATAACCATATTCACTTTTCCTCAGCCCTCCCCTAACCCATCTTTTCATCCCCACCAGACTTTCTCCTTCCCTATTATGAAACAGAAAAAACATCAACAACCACTATAAATTCAGGGCAAACCCCATTGTTTTTCTAGTCACAAAGATCAAAGTCCTCTTTTCTGGCAGCATCTTCTCCCCTCCTTGCCATACTTTCTCCCCAGAGACTCTTTGCTCTTGGAGTCTACAAGCCATCTGCCCTTGGATTTTTTGCTACTCTTTTCTACTCCCAGGACTCATCTGACTATCACCCACAGGCCTGTTCTTTGCTTTAGCAAAGCTTAGTTTCAAATAGATCCTTCTCTGCTAACACTGGAGGAAAAAACCCTCACCTAGCCTAACCCAGGAGAACTGAAAACCAGTCTTTAAATCAGTATCATAGTAAATATTCTTAACAGTGCTACTTATCATAACCAAATGGTGAGAACAGCCCAAATGTTCATCAACTGATGGACAGCTAAGTAAAATATGTTGTATCCAAACCATGAACTATTTATCAGTCAGCCTTAACAAGGGAAAAAGTACCAATTCACACCACCACACAGATAAACCTTGAAAACATGCTCCAGAAAATAGGCCAAACACCAGAGGGCAAGTGTGATTCTATTTATAGGAAATGGGCTCAGCAGGCAAATGAAAAGAGACAAAAAAAAGTTAGTGGTTGATAAGATCCAAGAATAGGAGAGAATTCAGAGTGAGTATTGTTGGGATAGAGTTCCTTTGGGGATGAACAGATTCTAGAACGAGGTATTGATGATGTTTTCATAGCTTTGTGAAGGTACTTAAAACCCATCAAATTGTATAGTTTAAAAATGACTAAAGTGGCCAGGCACTGTGGTACATGCCTGTAGTCCCAGTACTTGGGAAGGTGAGGCAGGAGGCTGGCAAGTTTGAAACCATTCTGCCCTACATAGTGAGACCTTTTTCTGCTCTACATAGTGAGACTTTTTATCAAAAGAATCAATAGTTAAAGTGTTGAACTTCATGTTATATGATTTTTCCCCCTCTGTGTGTGGTTTTTCGAGACAGGATTTCTCTGTGTAACATCGGGCTAATGAAAAGCTCCTGCAAACTGCGGTTAAATATGATTCTCTCTTCATTGGATGCCCCTGCCCTCAGGGTCCTATCTCTGTCTTTTATGCTCATTGAACTCCCTTAGAACTGGATGAGAAAACATATCTTTAAGTGGAAATGGCAGGTCACTGCCCTCTGTTTTGTTTCATTCTTTAAAAAAAGATTTATGGCCTGGTGGTGGTCATTAATCTGAGCACTTGGGATGCAGAGGCAGGTGAATCTCTGTGTCTTCCAGGCCAACCAGGTCTACAGTGTGAGTTCCAGGACAGCGAAAACTACACAGAGAAACCCTGTCTCGAAAAATAATAAAAATAAATAATAAAAACATTTATGTTATTTATTTTATGTATATGAGCACTCTATCTCAGTGTACAACCTGTTATCAGAAGAGGGCACCAGATCCTACCATGTGATTTCTGGAAATTTCAGAAATTCCATCTCTCCAGGCCTGAGTCTTTTAATTTTTTCCCCCGCATGCATATATCAGTGGGAGATTGGGTACCTGTATATTAGTGTGTGATACTGCAGGCATGGGGTGGTTGGTAGTGGCATGTGGCATCCAAATCCTGTGTGTCTGTGGGTCCAGCAACAGAAGCTCCATGCCATTCAGGTCCCTTTTATTTCATTTTGTATTTTATTTAAAAAGAAAAGGAGCCAGGCAGCGTTGGCACACACCTTTAATCCCAGCACTCACATGGGATGCAGAGGCAGGTAGATCTGTATGTTTTCCAGGCCAGCCTGGTTTACAGAGTGAGTTCCAGAACAGCCAAGACTACACAGAGAAACCCTGTCTTGAAGAAGAAAGAAAGAAAGAAAGAAAGAAAGAAAGAAAGAAAGAAAGAAAGAAAGAAAGAAAGAAAGGAAGAAAGAGGGAGGGAGGGAGGGAGGGAGGGAGGGAGGGAGGGAGGGAGGGAGGGAAAGACTCATTTTGCCATCAGCATCTGGACTTCTCATACTACTCCAAATCCCAACACCACCAGAACTTGCTCTGTTCTGTACACAGTAATGAATCCCAGTGTACACACACACTGCTGAGATCAGAACCCTAGAGTAGCTCAGGTTCCCAAACCAACATCTGTAGCTTCATCTCATCCCCAGGTCAGATTCCCTTTGCTTTTATTCATTTTTGTCTTTATTAATGCCAGGTTAGCTAATTATTTTAATTTTAATTTTTTTTAATTGTGTAGGGAAGCTAGAGGCTTTGGATTCTATGGAAAAGAAAGAAAGAAAGAAAGAAAGAAAGAAAGAAAGAAAGAAAGAAAGAAAGAAAGAAAGAAAGAAAAAAAGAAAGAAAGAAAGAAAGAAAGGAAGGAAGGAAGGAAGGAAGGAAGGAAGGGAGAAAGAAAGAAAGAAAGAAAGAAAGAAAGAAAGAAAGAAAGAAAGAAAAAGAAAGGCAAAAAGAATAGTAAAAATTAACTGGGCTTAGCTGTTCTGAAACTTGCTTTGTAGACTAGACTGGCCTGGAACTCACAGAGATCTGCCTGCCTCTGCCTCCCAAGTGCTGGGATTAAAGGTGTGTGCCACCACACCTGGCTGTGAACTTTTTTTTAGTGTTATGTGAACTTTAGCTCAGTAATAAATGGAAGTATGACGGGAACAAGCATGATCAAAGAACATTGTGTCCAAGTATTAATATGTCCTTGTTAAACTCAGTGCTAGGTACACTGAATGTATGCCAATAAAAAAATGAAGGAGTCATTAAAATACTAGCCTATCTTGTGACTCCATTCTTTTAGAGCCATGTGATGGACAGCTAACCTCCTAGGCCAAAATGATAATAGCAAAAGCATTTCACTATTAGCACTGCAGGAAACAATTTGAGTACAAAGCCAATAGTGTAATTCTCTGGCATAACAATAACAATAGTGTTTTGTTAACTGTCTCAGATGTTCCTAATGTTGCCAACCTTCATTATTAGTGTACTCCATTTCTGTGGATTCTACCAATCACAGATGCAAAATAATCTGCGTTACTCATTTGTAGTCCTAGCTACTTTGCAGGCTGAAGCAGAATCCCTGCAATTCAAACCAGTCTATGCAACATAGTGAGAAACCACCTAAAAACAATCTAAAATGAAAGTGTCTGTATTAACATTAGGCATACTTTTTTTCTTTTTGTCTTTCCCTAAGCAATATACTGTAACAATTTGTATATGATTTAGGTTATTGTAAGTCATCTAGAGATGATTAAAATGTTGGAGTAGATGAGCCTATACTCTACACAAATGCTCCAGCATTTTCTATAAATGATCAAGTATTGTGGAAGATCATAAACCCAACCACATACCCATCCATTCTTATTCTATAGGCCAGATATAGCTGTGGTGGTATTGTGTTCCCCAAAATATTGTGCATGCTAATAAACTTATCTGGGGTCAGAGAACAGGATGGCCACAATATTAAACATAGAGGATAGGCAGTGGTAGCACACGCCTTTAATCCTAGCATTCCAGAGACAGAGATTTACCTGAATAAATACAGGATACAGCCAAGCATGGTGACTCACGCCTTTTATACCAGGGAGTGATGGCACAAAGCTGAAAGATATATAAGGCATGGAGACCAGAAACTAGCAGCATTTGGCTGGTTAAGCTTTTAGGCTTTGGAGCAGCAGTTCAGCTGAGACACCTTTGGATAAGGACTCAGAGGCTTCCAGTCTGAGGAAACAGGATCAGCTGAGGAACTGGCAAGGTGAGGAAGCTGTGGCTTGTTCTGCTTCTCTGACCTTCCAGCATTCACCCCAATAACTGGCCTCAGGTTTGATTTTATTAACAAGAACTTTTAAGATTCCTGCTACATATAGCCCCAGAATCCTCACCAGCATTCCAGTCAAACAGCCTCTGTCCCTAATCTCATCCAGAATAAGATTTGACTGAACATCTCTTCCCTGATTTTCTGACAATACATCAAGTGTAAAGTCCTCACTTTTGGTTAGGAAATCCTGTCTATACTAATGTGGGACATCTATGGACCAAATGGGGAGCCATTAAGGGATGGATTGGAAGGAGATATACCTCATCTTTCAATTTACACCAAATAGCCCAGAGCCAGCTCAGCCTACCTGGCAAACTAGTCCTGGCATTCTGTCAGTGTTAAGCTGCCCACACCAACTCCCATTTCCTCAAGAGCCACTTTCTAACAGTGACCTAGACCAGATGCCTTAAATGTGTGTGTGTGTGTGTGTGTAAGAGAAAGACAGAGAGACAGGGACACAGAGAAAGAGAGAATGTATATTAGTGTGGGTTGGTATGTTTGGGGAAGATAGAAAAAGACCACAATAAACTAACAGGCCTTATTCAGAGAACTGGCAAGGCAAAAGAAAGAGGGGAAGAAAAATTACAGAAATGGAAGTGAATTGAGCCAAGGAGTGATCCAGCTGGCCATTGGGCCTTAGATCTGTACACTGTGTCTTGTTTATTAATAAAGTCGGCATGGGTGAAAGGCGCAGTGGTCATGATCACAGGCAGAGTCTGGAGTCTGGGGCTCCCCTCCTGCAGGGCCAAGGACAGCTCTGTCATAAGGACACTCCCTGGAGCCCCAGAATATTTACAGCAGAAGCTGCCAAAGATGGTGGCAGGACCAAGAATCAAAAGGAAGTTGAAAATCAAGGGTATGTGTGGCTGTACGTGCCCAGCGCTTACAGTAATTAAACCGTGGCTTTTCTGCATTGTTCTGATGGAAATATCCCACAGCCTAAATTGCTAGTCCCGGAACAGCAACGTAGCCAAGAACACCACACTGTTTTTCACAATTCGCTTGTTTGTAAAACTACAAAGAAGGCTTCGTCTGTTGTTATGCCAAGTGCAAAGAAGCAAGCACCCCAGCCAGCCAGGGGTTGGAAAAGGAAAAGCACATACTCCATCGCGTCTGCCTTCCTTCAAGAACCATCTAATCTGCCTGGGATATAGTCCTAAACGCGGGTTGGGAAAGCTCCAAGGAGAATGGGCTAGATGGAAGAGGGGCTTTTTGACCACTAGATGGCAATATAGAGTCTTTCAACCGCTTTGTTTAAACCAGGACTGCTGGCGATTTTATTTCCTAGTTTCCATTATTTCTTTGAATAGATAAAATCGGGGAAATAAGCAAACTCACCAAAATGCAGTTTAATCATTAAATCAAAATCATAGGCTTATATGTAACTGATGAACAAGGTAAATTCATTTTTGCTTAAATTTAGCTCAAAAATACCTAAGGGGTGTTTACAGGAACTGGAAGGACAATGGGAGGGAACTAGGTCCCTGAACTCTAGCCGATGACACCTCAGTGTGGTGACAGACTGCACTACCTGTATTCTGATACCAGTCAGGGAATGACAAAATGCTCTCGTGGAGATGCAATTTTATATTAGATTCACAGCTATCTTTCAAAATATAAATTTTTAGTTCCTCACAAGCTACCAGGTCAAGGACCCTTCCAGACATTTGAACAGGTTTTTGTTCGTTTCTTTCTTTGTTTAAATATTAGCATGACTATACTGATGCTGCAAAATAAAAGTAGCTTGCTGCTGGCTGTATCATTTTCACACTTGTCTAACGCTGGAGTCAAAATTAAAATGACCAGCCTAGCACAATGGGGTGTGTCTGTAATCCCAGCATTTGGGAGGCTGAGGGCAAGTGGAGAGCCAGCCTGGGCTATGTTGTGAGACACTGTGTCTAAAACAAACAAACAAACAAACAAAGGGAATGACCATTAGTGGACAAGAACAGTCAAGCAACCAAAAGTATCTTGCCAGTAGTGCCAAATGGGACAGTTTTGTTTCATGCATGCCCTTTGCTGAAGTCTTTCAGATCAGAGTCCCATTAGAGGCACATCAGAGGCATCATGAGATTTTGCTTCTGTGGCCCCTTGAGAAGTAATGACTGTACTGTTTGTTGCCCACAGAAATTTTGAAGGTACACTGGATAGGTGCTATGAGATGGATGTAAGTATCTCCACAGCATGATTTCTCTTGCCAACCATGGAACTGCTGAGAGTTGAAACATCTAAGATTTTAAATAATGGGATCTGTTTGGTATTAGAATCACTGAGGCTTAGCCACTCACATTTGTGACAAAGAAGTTGTTTGGAATAGAACTCAGACTCTGTGTGGTGGTTTGAATGAAAAGGACCCTGTAGGCTCATATTTTGCTGGTAGAACTGTTTGAGAAAGATTGGGGGGCTTGTTGGAGGAGCTGTTTTACTGGGGCTGAAATGAGGAGATTTGAGGTTTCAAAAGACTCCTGCTATTCTCAGTCTCCTATCTATCTATCTATCTATCTATCTATCTATCTATCTATCTATCTATCTTCCTCACTCTCTTACCCTCCCTCTCTCTGCTTCCTTCTTGCAGATCTAGATGTAAGCTCTCAGCTATTCCTGCCTCTATGCCTTTGGTCTACCATCAAGAACTCTCTCTGAAATCATAAACCCAAGTCAAACATTTTCCTTTGTAAGTTACCTTGGTCATAGTGTCTTATCACAGCAATAGAAAAATAATTAATCTGGGAGGTAGTGGTACATGCCTTAAATCCTAGCACTCAAAAGGCAGAGGCAGGTGGATCTCTGAGTTCCAGGACAGTCAGGGCTGTTACACAGAGAAACCCTGTCTCCAAAAACAAAACAACAACAACAAAACAGAAACAAAATTAAGACACTTGACATACTCATTTCCAGGCCCTCTTGGCATTATGGATTCTCAAAAAAAGAACAAGTGAGTCACCCACTTGGTCTGATAAAATGACTCCCAAATCATTCTTCATGGACCTCATGAATTAAAACAAAGCAAAACATGCTGAATGACTTTCCCAGGCTTCACATGGTCAAGTTTAAGAAGAAAAAGGAGGCAAGAGAAGACTAGGTTAAGAGGAAGCATAAGAAAGGCCATGGGCCTGCCCACATGGTACTCAAATGTAGAAAAGAGGAGGCCACAGTTGAGGCAGAACTGAAGTCTGGACAGTCAAAACAGATCATGCAAGAGGGCCTGCCTTCACAGGGCTTTAAACTTTCCCAGCATTTACACATTAGTGAACCAAGCCCCCTCAAAAGACATCAATCCATCCTCCAGTTTTGCTATGAAATCCTTCGAGATCTCACTACCCCTCTTTTGATATACAGTAGCCCTTCCCTTTATTTGCAGTTCCATTTTATAGTTCCAATTACCCACAGTCAACCATTTTTTTAAATATTAAATGGGAAATTCCAGAAACAAGAAATTCATAGTTTCAAAATAAGTCTTATTATAGTACATTGTTACAATTATTATATTTTTATTTAATTGGAATCAGGATTTCCCTAAAGCAAGTTTCTATTTTTTTATGAGACAGGGTTTCTTATTTAACCTAGAGCTTAACACTTTGGCTAGACTGACTGACCAGGTATCCCCCAGGATCCACCTGTCTCCATGCCCCAACTCTCAGGTTACAGATGTATGTCACCATCCCCAGGTTTTATATGGACAATGGTAATCCAAACTCAGGTCCTCATGCTTCCACAGAAATCACTTTATGCATGGAGCCAACTCCATAAGCCCCACAATTATTGTATTTTAGCATTAGTTATCATTAACCTTTTACTGTGACTAATTTATAAATTAAACTTTTTCAGAGTTCTTTGGATATTGGGAGAAGCATAGTTCATTTAGAATTACTTTATCTAGAATTGGTGCTATATATGGTTTTTCTCACACACAGAATAGCTTAGATCAACCTATCTGCAAATAAGAAACAAATGCTTTTCCTGTAAATGTGGCTTGGCTCAGAGGCCTCTGGACTAGCTGTTTCTGTATGTATGTTCACATATCATAAAGAAAGCAGAGGCTAAACATTGTAATTACAGAATACTTTCTATATATAAAGGAAGTTACATAGGAGAAAAAAAATTGCAGAACCAGTTTATGTATTATGTTTAAAAAGTATTTATTAGGCCATAAAACCTCTCAATAAATTTTTTGGAACTAGAAATATTAAAGACAATTTTCTCACATCAAAATGCAGTAACATCAGATAAAAATGAAAAGATAAGAAAAACAAGGATTTAACAGCATTATCTTTAGATCACAGAGCAAATTACTGAAATTGTAATATGGAGAATATAACAATGAGGAAAATTCCACATTACCACTATGTATATGATTTATTAGTCTTTACAAAATCACTGTTGAGAGGAAAATCAGAAAACAGTGCAGCGTTGTGTTGGGCAGCTGTCAAAAGAGTTTGGTCATTCATATGGAAGACTAATACAAAAAGATACAAAGTGCATGTTAGTCCAGTCCCAAATCAAGGCCACTTACAGTAGACATAATTTTTCCAACTCTCCTCTCCAAATATTATCTAGACTTCTACAGAAGGCATAATTCCTAAACCTTTCCTGTCTGTTAAGGAGCAAATTTACTCTCAGTTTATAAATGACAACAGGCCACAGAGCAAGATCAAAATAGATTTCTGAGGCCAATAAGATAGCTCAGTGGATAAAGGCACTTGCCACCAAGCCTAATGACCTGAATTCAATCGCAGGAATCCACATACTGGGAGAGAACTGACTCCCACAAGGTATCCTCTGACCTCCACATAAGTGCCGTGTCATGTGCTCCTATTATATACACACTAATTAAATAATTCAAGTTTTTGAGAGAGGAAGGAGGATTTCTTAGGGTGGCACAGTTTTAGGGTCCATCACACTGGGGATGGAATAACTACAGGAGTAGGAAGCAGCTAGATTTCTGTCATACATGTCATAGGTTCTTGAAACATCACCAATTGAAGAAAGTAAGGTAAAAACAACAACAACAACAAAAGGGTTGTCTACCTTACCATACAATGACAGAAAATGCCTTCTTTCAGGAAAAAAAAAAAAAAACTGTTTTCTTGGGACAGAAGTCCCCTAAAAATTCACTGTCAACCTATCTTCTTGTAACTTTCATGAATATAAATTATTTCTACTCAATTCCCCTAAAGCCTTCCTCCTAAATTGTATCTCTAGTCTAAACATCCCCAGTTCTATTTCCCATCTGCCCATTGCCCTCATATTGAAGTGTATTAATCTTTATATCAACTAAAAATTCTGTGGCTAGATTTTAGTTTATAAAAACAGAACATTTCATTTATCCCACTAAATATTATCCTAGATTAAATCCATTACTCTAGTCTATCAGCTTAATCCTGATTCAAAAAAGAATCTTATTTATTTATTTTTATTTTATGCGTGTGTGTTTTGCCTCTGTGTGTGTGTGTGTGTGTGTCTGTGTGTGTGTGTGTGTGTGTGTGTGTGTGTGCACGCACTACATGTGTACTAGTGCCTGCAGAAACCAGAGGCAAGTTTTTGTGTCCCTGAAATCCATATGGTTGTGAGACAGCATATGAGTACTGGAAAACAAACCTAGGTCCTCTGGAAAAGCAGCCAGTGCTCTTAACTGCTGAACCATCTCTCCAAACTCCCAATTCTGATTCTGTCTCATACTACTATCATCCCAAGTACACATCATCTTCAGTTTTAATTAACAAAACTTTAGTTTTAATTGTTAAAATTTTTATACAGGACAGAGCCAGAGAAAGCCTTATTGTTCCATGGAAATTTATCTATCATTTTTTAGGCAAACCCAGCTAGACAATTATCTTTGTTTTGTTGTAGCCAAAATGTTTAGTGTTATACTAAGAATCACTGTTCAGTATCTCACTAAGTACATATATTCTAAGTTCTTTGCATTTCTGAGATTTAAAAAAATCAAATCACCAGGTTAAAAAAGGAAGTCAGTCAGGAAATAATTTACTAACAGAATTCTCAGTGTCTCCATAATATCAAGTCTCCTCCCAGAAGTTGCTAAATCATCCCACTAAAATCTTATTTTAGAGATATTTACCATGATCCATGATGAGCATATTAGTCACCAATTTCTCTAATCCACCGCTGGCTCCTTTGTAATATCAAAAATGAGTTTTTTGAGTCTTTTCTGATATTTGCATCCACTGCCCATAGTTCAGAAATACTGTTGCAAAGTTTCTGAGGGTCTTTGTGCCAGGGAATTGGTGCAGAATAATAGAAGCTTGTTTGGTGCAGCTGCCTTTCCATTCCTGCTCACTATACTTTGTCCCACCCTTTTCAGATAAAAGCTTCATCATCAAGCAGAGAAGGCAGTCAAACATTAAACAAAAGCAGAGCCTTCAGTTTGTTGGCCACCAAAATTCTTCCCATGACCCTATTCAACAAGTTTTTGCTGTTTTGTTTTGTTTTGATTTGATTTGATTTGATTTGATTTGATTTGATTTGATTTGATTTTTAACCTCTGTACAATGCCAAGTATTGAGATTGTTTGGTTTTGGATCTGCTTTTTTTGTTTGTTTGTTTGGTTGGTTGGTTGGTTGGTTGGTTGGTTGCTTTGGCTTGGTGTTGTTGGAACAAGGTCTTGCTATTTATCTCAGACTAGCCTTAAACTCATGATCTTCCTACTTCAGCCTCCTCAGTGCTGGAATTTCAGGCATGTGTCACCATACTCAGCTCAAATAGCTATTTTTAAAGACTTATAATTAAAGTATAAAGTGTCATCACGTCATGGTATGTATCCATGTTATCAATAGTTTGTTTTCTTTTTTCTAGAAGTATAATAATTTGCTTTTGATGATACAAGTTACATATTCTGCCACTGATGAACACTGGAGTTACATTTACTTTGGGCTATTGCCAATTGAAATTGATGTCAACATTCTTTTTTAAATATATTTACATACATAAATACAGAAATTTTAAGTATATTGGGTAAAATTTAACATGTGGGTTCATTCAGAGACATCAATCACAATAAGATCCTGGATGTTTCTGGCTCCTCAGAAGGCTTTTTCATGTTCCTTTCCCAAAAAGGTCCCTTCTAGAATGATAAACCATCCCAACGTGCTCAGAAGTACTTGATTTTAGCAATGAAAGTACAATATCCCAGGCAACTTCTCAAACCCAGTTCAACTGAAGCAGTAGTTCATGCTGAAAGTAGTCACTATTCTGGGCTGAACCACCTTAAGTAATTTTTGCTTGTTTTTGAACTTCATTTAAATGAAATAATACAGTATTAGAATATTATCAAGTCATGGTATATATCCATACTATCAATAGTTTGTTTTCTTTTTCTGGAAGTGTAATAGTTTACTTTTGATGATACAAGTTACATATTCAGCCATTGATTGAGTCGCATTTACTTTGGGCTATTGTCAATTGAAACTGATGTCAACATTTTTATCTATCTATCTATCTATCTATTTATTTTACATCCCAGTAAAAATTATTTGTTTGTTTGTTTGTTTGTTTTACATCCCAGCTGCAGTTTCCCCTCCCTCCTCTCCTCCCAGTCCCTCTTCCCTGTCCCCACTCTGTTCCCACCCCCCACCCCAATCCACTCCTCCAGTTTCTGTCCCATGAATATCAACAAAACATGGTATATCAAGTCGCAGTAAGACTAAGAACCTCTCCATATATTAAGGCTGGGCAAGGTGACCCAGTTTGAGGAGTAGGCTTCGAAAAGCCTGTAAAAGAGTCAGAGACAGCCCCTGTTTCCACTGTTAGGAGTCCTACAAAAGGACCAAGCTACAGAACTGTAACATATATGCAGAGTGCCTAGATCAGTCCCATGCAGGCTCCCTGGTTGTCGGTGAGTCCTTATGAGTCCCAGGCTAGTTAATTCTGTGAGTTTTCTTTGGTGTCCTTGACCCCTCTGGCTCCTACAATCCTTTCTCCTCCTCTTCTGCTTGATTCCCAGAACTCTGCCTAATGTTTGGCTGTGGGTCCGTATCTGTTTCCATCAGTTGCTTGATTCCTCTCTGATGACAATTGGACTAGGCACAAATCTGGTTACAGGAGATGGCCAGTTCAGACTATGTATCTACTTTTGCTAGGAGTTTAAGCTGGGGTCTTCCTTGTAGATTCCTGGGAGATTCCCTTGCACCAGATTTTTATCTGACCCTGAAATGCCCCCCTTTCCAGTATTCTTTTTCAGTACTCTCCCCCTCTGTACCATCCCCCCAACCTGATTGCTCATGTTCCCATCCCAACCAGCCCTCAGTCCACTCACGAAATCTCTTCCATTTCTCCTTTACAGGGAGATCTGGGTGTCCCCCGCCCCTTGAACTCTCCTTGTTACCTAGCCTCTCTTGTGCTGTGGATAGCAGCATGGTTATCCTTTATTTTACAGCTAATATATCTGTTTATGAGTGAGTACATACCATGTTTGTCTTTCTCAGTCTGGGTTATCTCACTCAGAATGATGGATATCAACATTCTTGTATGCGCCTACAGTTGAACTTAAGCATGTCAAAGTGAATTTCCTGGGTCATAACATAGCATATGGACAGATCTTAAGGGACTGCCAAACAGTTTTCCTATATGCAGTATGCAATATATGCTTCTGCCTATATGTAATGAAAGAGAGGGTACTGGCTGCTCTTTCCTGTCTTCATCAGCTCACTATTGTTAATTTTGAACTTCAAGAATTTTAGTGGGTGTCTAGCAGTATCTCACATGGTCTCACTTGCATTTTCTGATAACTTATGATGTAGGGCCTGTTTTCATGTATTTATTGGCTTCTTTGATCTTTGATAAGGTACTTAAACTTGTCCATTTTGTAAGGTTTTCTGTGTTTGTTATTGATTTTCACAAGTTACATAAATTATATTTATGTTTTGAATACAATTCCTTTATCAGATATGTGTATTATAAGTAGCTTCTTAAAGATCTCTTTATTTCTGCATAGACCTGCCAGTATGAAGAAGATTCTTCCAACCAAGTGATCCTTCTTCACAGCACCCTCAGTCTCTTCACTGGGAGATAGAAAGGCAGGCTAGTCTCTGTTCATTAGGAGGCAGAAAGGCAGGCCAGGTCTCATAATCTGAGACTAGAACCAGGAAACATATTAAACTTTCAATGACCTACCCACGGTGACCTACCAGCTAGGTCTCTACCTCTTAAAAGTTTCACAATCCCACACCTAGGTAACAAATGTTCAAAACATGAGCCTGTGGAGAACATTTTCAATCCAAACTAATAACAGTATTAGAAATGATTTATAGATGGGTTAGCATCTATAGAAGGATGAAAGCCTAGGTTTTCTGTAAATACTTTGATATTTTACACAAGTGACTTGTAATACCTATAGGGTAGTACTGGCCCTAATCCCCCTTGGATACTGAGGAAACACTATAGTCATAAAAATTCATAGTCTTATCCAGCATTGTGGTGCATGCCTTTATTCCTAGCACTCAGGAGGCAGAGGCAGGTGGCTCTCTGAGTTTGTGACCAGCCTGGTCTACAGAGCTAGTTCCAGGACAGGCATGGCTATTACACAGAGAAACCCTGTTTTGAAAAAAATTATATATATATATATATATATATATATATATATATATATATGTGTGTGTGTGTGTGTGTGTGTGTGTGTGTGTGTGTGTGTGTTGGAGTTGTAGATCAGTTGTAGAGTACTTGCTTAGCATGTGCAAAGCCGTGAGTTTTATACCCAGCACTATAAAATAATAAAACAAAATATTGGGAAATTAAGGAGGTGAAAATCACCTATAACAGAGGCAACAACTATGAACATATTTCAGTTCTTCCTTCTAGACTTTTTCTAGTCATATTTAACTTGGCTACAGATGAGTTCTACATGTAATGTTCCCCTATGGCTTTATTGAATATCCCATACTAGTCCCCTTGCTATTGGAATGATAAGCAGCATTTCATCATGTTGATACAACACAGTTCAATTTACTATTGTTGAATGTTGTTAGTGCTTGATTTTTTTTTCACTTATCAAAAGACTTTGTCTGAATCTTTTTTTTTTTTTTTTTTTTTAGCTGAGGATCGAACACAGGGCCTTGCGCTTGCTAAGCAAGTGCTCTACCACTGAGCTAAATCCCCAACCCAACTTTGTCTGAATCTTATTATGTCCTTGAAGCATTTTCAAAGCTTCCACATACTGACTACTTTCTCTGGGCCAAGCACACTTCATACACATTGGTAATGGTTGATCTTTGGTGCCTGAGACATTCTTGTTCCCATTTTATAGATGCGGAATCTAAGACATGTGTTCAAAGTTTACAGAGCTAGTAAGTTTCGGAACTTGGATTTGAACACAGGCCTTTCTCCTGACTCCAGAAATTACAACCTTAAACACTGCCTACTCTCTGTTGCTTCATTATGTTACTGTAGTAGAACTACTGAGCACAAGGATGTGAGCATTTTTATACTAGAGGGTGTGTGTGTGTGTGTGTGTGTGTGTGTGTGTGTGTGTGTGTGTGTTGCCATATCAGAGGACAATTTGCAGGTATTGATTCTCTCCTTCCACCATGTGGGTCCCAGGCATCAAACTTGGAAAGTGTTGAACCATCTTGCCACCTGCCCCTCCTACTAAAACTTTTAAAGTGTGCTCATAGCATCTTCATGAACCATAACCTTTGCCTCTAAGATTATGTACACTAACTACAAAATCTAAAGTCTTAAACATAGCATTCAAGAGACTCACTGTTTGTTTCCAGCTTGCTTTTCCAGTCTTCTCCTTGGGTAACTCCATGTCTGTATCTTCCAGGCCAGAGATACCCTTGAACTCTATTCCTTTTTTCTTTTATTCTTTGTTTAGTTCTGACCCTTAATCCTGAAATGCATTGACATGAGAATCCACCTACCCAAATCCTGATTTACACCTCCCATAGCATTTGTCACAGTAAATTTTGTGACAGACATTTTACTCTGGCTCACAAGAATACCAAATCCTTAGAAATAGGGACCTTCTTTTATGTATCTGTATGACTCCTACTTTATATAAGATACTTCACATAAATTTTGACAAAGTTTTGTTGAATGAATGACTAGCTGCACCCTCAGTGTGAGCTTTTTTCCTTACATATGTGCATGACTGGAGTGGTCTGTTTGGGTTGGAGGAAGAGTTTCCCAATTCTTTCTGATTGTATGTGAAATGCAATGGCAGGAGCTGAACCTAGATATAACCACAGTGAGTTTGGACTGCTAACGCTTCCTTCTGGAGGGCAGGGGGCTTTGTGACCTCTCTTTCTCCTTTGCTTCTGAGACTACTATCTCACGCTCAGGAAGCTCCTTACTTTTTTTCTGCCCTCAGTCCTTCATTCCACCATTAAAAAAAAAAGACAAAGAAGATGGTACTCCATGAAGCCACACAGGGCGCACAGGAGCGAGGATACTAACAAGAAGGAATATAGGGTTAAGATAGAAAGTGGTAAGAAGATGCAAAGGCTGGGGCTATAGCTCAAAAAAAGATCACTTGCTTAGGAGGTGCAAGGCCCTGAGGTCCATCCCCAGCACTAAAGGAAAAGTCCCATGATTCTACCTCTCTGTTTGAACCTCCTGTGTAGCACAGTCTCACCTGAAGGGATCAAGGAGGCTTGGAGAAAACCTAGCAGCACCCTCCCACTATTAGGCCAATAAAAGTGCTTTTCTGACAATCAGAATTCTCAGGGCCTCCTGGGCCTGAGTTGCCAGCCACATGTAACTTCCTATTTTTTTTTTTTTAATTATAAGAAGAAAAGAGAAAATTCCATAGAAAGAAATGGCCCAGTAGAGAATTATGATCCACATTAGCATACCTGAATCAAAATGACAGATCATTAAATAATGTTTTACTCTGCACCAACTGCCCTGCCTACCCCAGCTGTCAGCTGCTTAGCCTGCCACAGTGATGATTTCATCTGGCACAGTGAAAATCTTTGAGCAATCCACAGATGCTTCAGTGGCAAAGCCCCAGGGCCATTGGGATAGAGGAGGTGCAAGACACACCAAGAGGTGGGAGGAAATAAAGAAGAGTCCCCAGCAGGAGAGGAAATGCAGCTGAGACTTTCACCTGCCAGCTAGTCTAAGATGTTGACCACCCTGTGAGCACAACCAGGTGAGCTTCTGGATACCAATGGCTTGCCAACAAGAGACATGGAAACACAAAGGAGAAGGAGCCTGACTAGAGCTGTGGCTACACAGATACAAAGCATGACAGTATAGGATGTTGAGCTAAGATGGTCCTCTACTTCAACATGACAAGGCAAATCTGCTAAGCAACCGTTTGTTTGCTGGTGGTGCTGATGATGGTTTTTTGGTCTTTTTTTTTTTTTTTTAAACAGGACTCACTCTGCAGCCCAGGCTGGCCTGGGACTTGGTCTTCCTACTTTAGCCTCCCCCATGCTGGGATTAGAAGAGAGTGACACTACATTAAGTTTTGTTTGTGTCTTAATCAGGATTAAGGTTAGGGTTAGGTTAGTTACAGGATCAAAAAGTGTGCTCAAATCAATTAAAGTCAAAAAGGGAGTTAGTATGATCATTAGTCACAATTGTTAATTTGACTGAATTTAGTATAATGTAATTATACTCTGGTAATGACTGTAAGGGTATTTCTAGAGAAGTTTCAGAGGAAGGAAGATCCACCCTGGATGTGGTAGCACCATCCCATGGGCTAGAGACCTAGACTAAATTGTAAAAAAAAAAAAAAAAAAAAAGGAGGAAAGTGAGCTGGACATTCATCTGTCTCTCATTCCTGGCTGCAGATGTGAGATAGTCAAATGTCTTGTGATCCTGCTCTCATGCCTTTGCTGCTATGATGAACTGTTCCTTCAAGCTGAGGCGAAATAAACCTTCCTTTAGTTGTCTCTGTCAGGTAATGAGAAAAGTAACTAATACAATTAATGTGTCGGAAATGCATCCACCTCTGCCTCCTCCAGAGAACTAGAAAGTTGCAAGACATTTCCCTCCATCCACTTATGTCTGTTTCATGGCCCATTTATTTCTTGTATATGTTCATTTCTGGAAGTCCATGCCATGACCTGTGGTGTCAACTGGATCCTTCCATGTTACTTGTGCTTCCTATTTCTCCAATATCACCTGAGGTCACAGTTCCAGAACCAACTACCAGCTGACTTACTCAGCCTCTCAGGATTTGAAGGTTGGGGCAGACACCCCAAGTAAGTACCCTGCATCAGATCAGTCTGTGGACAAAGATTTACTTCTTAAGATTTCATAGCTGTCTACACACTACTAGGTTACAGAAGTATGAAGATCCAAAGTCCTGGCCACAAGGCACCAAATAGCTAAAGAGAGATGTGATGAGCACATAGCCTAAGACCTATGAGGCACAGGCATAGGTGTGCTGTAAGAAAAGGAGTGCCGTAAAGGCCAGGAAACTGCTTGGAGGAGGTGTGGCCTGAAGAGGAAGGATGAGGCAGAGAAAAGGTTGTGTATCTCCTGAAAGCAGCACAAAGGGGATAGAAATAAGGTGGGATTATGGAAAGTTGGAAGTGGCATGACCTGCTGTCATTGTGTTGGAGTTGCAAACATGTGTTGACCAGGCTGGGGCTGGGAACAGGCAGCTAAACATCATTGGTGGCCTACAGGTTGGACAGGAAAGGACCCAGAAAAGGATTAGAAAGGCTTCATGGCAAAAGTAGGTCAAGATGTACCCACATAGAGTGTGGTTCACACAAACTGATGGAGAAAGTAGGGAAGGAATAGTAGATCCTAGTGGTATGGCATGTGCCATAGGAATACAATACCTAGGAGGGGTGTTTCTGGAGAAATGAGGGCACATGAGCTCCAGTTCCTGCATCTAGACTCCCAGACAGTACTGGAGAGAAAAGGCCCAACAAAGACACTAAAGATTCAATACAAAGAGGGAATATGGCCTGGCACTCAGACAAGCCTCGATTAGAATTCTGGCTCTATCACTATATACAAAATTCTGAATCTGTCTTTCAACTCCCTGGCAAACAAATCCCCACTGTGAGCTACCACCAAGTGTGTTCTCCTAAAAGTATAAAAATTAACACAGCAACATATACCCAGCACAGAACAAGCATTCAATAGTATTAGCTACTGTTTCATTCTCACAAAGCCAGCAGGCATAATATCTATTAGCTTTCCATGCTGTTTGACCCATTCAACACACTCATAAGCATGTATCATAATTAATAGGGTTGTTCAGGCTTATCTCAAGTGGCCTCAGTGCATGCTTACTGTACTGATTTCATTGTTAAAATCACCTTTTTGAGTGTGGTGAGAGGAGGAAGACTAAATGAGAAGCAAGTAAAAATGTGGAAGTAAAAGGGGAAAATCCTTGGATAGGGAAGGTTTCAAGGAAAAAGGGAGGAAGCAGATAAAAGAAAGGTTGGGGTTGGGGAGAGGGTCAACCAAAGCTAAGGATGTATGGAAAAGCCACAAAGAAACTTACCACTTTATGAGCTAACTGTGATGACTTGATGAGAAATATATAGGCTCATGTATTTGAACACTTGGTCCACAGTTGGTGGGATGTTTGGAGAGGCTATGAAAGGTGGAGCACTGCTGGAGGAAGCTTATCACTTGGACTTTGAGGGTTTATATCCTGGCCCCACTTCCTGCTGGCTCTCTCTGTTGCCTGTGTGTGTATGAAGATGTGATCTCTCAGCTTCCTATTCTTGTTGCCATACATCATTTCCCACCATTATGGACATATGTCCCTCCAGAACCTTAACCCAAAATAAACCCTTTCTTGTATAAATTGTGTATGTGTATATGTGTGTGCAGATTATATTTATTAGTTATTTTTATATTGCTATGATAAAACACCATGACCAAGGCAATTTATAAAAGAAAGTATTTAATTGGGCTTAGAGCTTCAGAGGGTTAGAGTCCATGATGGTGAAGTAAAGACATGGCAATAGGAACAACTGAGATCTCAAATCTTAAACTGCAATCTGGAAGCAGAGATCACATTGAAAACAGCATGAGCCTTTTGAAACCTCAAGCTCACCTCCAGTGACACACCTTCTATAATAAGGCCACATTTCCTAATCCTTCCCAACCAGTTCTACCAACCAGAGACTACATATTTAAACAGAGCCTATGGGGCATCTGTTCTCACTGAAACTACCACACAGTTTAACATGGATCCCAGAAGCCCAAAGTTTTTCCTTTCTTTTCTTTAATCCTTTCTTTCATTTCTCCCCATTTTTTTTTTTTTTTTGGTTTTTCAAGACAAGATTTTGCTGTATAGCCCTAGCTGTCCTAGAACTTCCTCTGTAAACCAGGCTGGCCTCGAACTCAGGGACCCACCTGCCTCTGCCTCTCAAGTGCTAGGATTAAAGGCATGTGCCATCATGCCTAGCTCTAGAAGCCATAGTTTTTCAAACCAAAATATGAGTAGCCAGTGGAGGATAGCTCCCTATGAATTTTTAGCCAGCTAGTTAATCTCTTGAGCATCCCAAAACAATAGAGGCTATGTCATTGTTCTTGGTTGTTCACTAGAGCTAGACAGTAAGACTCAATTGCTGAAGACACCACACATTCCATATACCAAACTGAAACAGAACTAGAAGCTTCTTCCCTGTTGGCTAATATTCATAGTACTGGAGAGTACTGTGTAGGCCGTTGGGTGATAAAAGTCATAAATAATCTAACCTGTCTGTGGACCCTGCATGCTAAAATGATGAATTGCCTGGCAAGACATTCCCAGTGGGGCAACAGTGACATGGATGCTCTGGGAGTAACCAATCACTTCTTGATCATATCTTGATCATAATCATTTTTAGGAAGAAATACATGCCCAACACTTGGCCAAAAGTCTTGGACTAGGGAGGCCTTATGGTGGAATCTACTACTGATGTTTTTCTAAGTGCCTTCCGAATATTGATGTTTATATCCACATGCTAGCACAGTTCTCAGATTTGGTCAGAAAAGCCTCTTTTGGCAGTGGGTGATGGTCAAAGCAGGGACCCATAACTGGTCAAAGTGTTGAGAATAAGTAACTTCTGAGTGCTTAGATCAAGATGGGACACCTGTGTGACCCTTCCCCCTTTAAAATGCAGAGAGTGTTGAGGAAGAGGGGGTGGAAGTATTGTGAGACCTAACCAGGAGGAGTGCAGTAGAGTACTGTCTTCTGGATATGACCCAGCTATGCAATCAGGAATACACAGAGGCTGTGACTGCCTGTGTGGGCAGGGGAAGGGAAGGAAGGACACAAGGGTAGGAGGGAGACTAATTGGAAAGAAGGGGTCAAGAGAAGTAGAGGAGAGGTGAGAGAGGGTAGCGGGGTGAATATAATCACAATGCATTGTATACAAGTATGATTATCTTTTTAATTAATTAAAATTTTGAAATCACTTCTTTCACTCTCAAAAACAATCAGGTTCAGAAGATAAGAAAAATCACCCCCTTAACAATTATCTCTCAGTTACATGTAAGATAAAGAACTCCCAGGCCAAATAGTCATTAAGTGACAGATCTGTAATTCAAACCTGCCAGCTTGACTGTAAAGGATGTGCTTGTAACTATTTCATCATACTGCATTATGGAGGTCTGTGAAATCCAAACTTGGGGTGAGTGTTGTCTAACCATCCAAGCAGAAATCCCTTCTCAGGTCAGTGGAATACAAGGCTGAATAAAGAGAAATATGCAGTCAGTTTGGAGAAGAAAGACAGAAATGTGTTGGAAGGCTCTGGTCGAGGCAGGAATAAGGATAAAGCCACCTATACAACTTCACACACTCAGGTGGCTCCTCATTACTCATCTCCTGGGAACTTTACCCAGCAACCAAAATGGAACAAAAATCTCAACCCCTCTGCTCCTCAGAGAACAACTTAGAGTCTCTGCAAAGTACCAAGGATCTATACAAACAGAAATCCTGCCTAAGAAAAATGTCACTGGAAGTGAGAGGAGCTGTCTTCCATAGAAACTAAGTCTTTGAGAGAATGAACTTGTGATGTGAGGAATACTTTCCATATTATTTACCCATCCCAGCAAGTCATTCAGGTAATTGAATATGGCTTTAATGTCTGCTCTAGTGTCCTAGACATGCTATCCACTCTAACATGATCTAAGACAAACTACAAATTCGACACTCTCCCTGGGCTCATTTCCTCCTCTACTTCTACCCTTTGCTAGTGACTTTGCACCAGTGACTTAATTTCAAGGAATCTGGGTTGATCAGCCTGTATAGCAGAGAGCAACTTCCTAACAGGGAAGAGACCAATCATAAACCTGCTCTAGCTTATGGATTTCAAAGAAAAACTGAAATAATTTAGGGACCATCTACTTTCAGTTTCCTCTCCCCCATCTAGTACATGCAACAGTGAGCTAAGAAGATGAACTCTGCCTGTAATGTCACCTGTCTGAGAGTAACAAGGTTATTACTGGATTTCTAGATCATCCATGTGGTTATCTCAAAACCATTACCATGCCAGCAGATACTTATAGAATTGTATCTGACACACCAAAACACTCACTGTTGTGTTGGCACTTCAGAGAGAAAAAAACAAAAGAACTTTATTAAAAGAACAAAATTAGAGTAGGCATAGAACTGTCAGTTGTTTATCCTAATAAAGCAAAACAGGAGTTTCCCATTTTGAAGGGAGATTTAACTATCCATAACAATTGAGACAATTATTAAATTTCATTGTCTTAATGGTAGCCCACTGATTAACTGTGATGCATGATTAACCTCAGCTCTGTTTTACAAGCATACTTAACAGCAAAATCATGTAAAAGGTGTTTAGGTGTATAACTGAAAGTAGGTTTATTCAAATTAAAGTTTTCTTTTCTCTTAGAGGCTAGGAGAGCTTGTGAACAGCTAATTCATTCAAAGTAAAACTTCATTTGTTGGACATATTTTTCAACATTCTAAAGCCAGTTGTTGGAGGTAACTTTACTTAAGAAAAGCCAACTTCTAGTCTTAGGGTAAAAAGCCATACTTCTGGTCCTAAATTTTCTTTCTCAAAATAATCAATGTTCTTTTCTTTCATACATTTATATTTCCATCAGAACAAATATTCAGCAGTGATAAATCTTCTTGTTTAGAGCAATATTTGCTTTTGGAAACATGAAGTCACTCAGAACAACCTTGGGTGATTAATATACTAATTAGCTTGAATATGATGTGGTTTTTAGGAACCCAGAATGCTGAATACTTAAAAGAATTTTTTGAAGGTTCATTCTTGTGAGGTGAGAGAAAAGGCATCGCTATCTTCCTGAGGCAAAGGTTAAGTTTTAGTAGGTTCAGGACTTCCTACCTTAACCCACTGCCTTTGCTTCACTGCCTCAGTAAAGCCACAGTTCCCTTAACTGGTAAAGCTGCTTGGCTTCCCTGGAGCAATGAACAAAGACTCAGTGAGCCCACTCTCTGGAAAAGGAATTTGTGGCAATGCTGTCTTAGTCTGTTTTCTATTGCTATACATGAACACCACCTCCCAATTTTTAAAGAATAGCTGTTTGTTTCACTAATAGTTTTAAGGTTATAAAAGTTCAAAAATTTGATATTAGCATCTAGTGTGGGCTTTCATGCTGTATCATGACCTGGCAGAGGCATCACATCATGAGACAGAGCAAGCATGCTAGCTTAGGTCTCTCTTCCTCTTCTTAAAAATCCACTAATGCCATTATTAGGACTACCCTCTTGACTTTATCCAATCCTAATTACCACTCAAAGATCCTGCCTCCAAATACCATTAACGTATGACTTTGGGAATTAAAGTTCTGATCATGAAATTTGAGGGACAAAGTCAAATCACAGCACCATCTCTGACTTAGAATTTAATATGGCAGTTTAAAGCCCCAGGCTTTAGAATGAAACAATGTTGTATTTTTTTATTCTAAATTTTTCTTTCATAAGTCCCCAATCACTTTGGCTCACAGCATCTCTTACTTTCTCCATAGTTCTATCATAAACCATCTTTGTCAGATGGGTCTCCAAATCTAAATCTTCAAAGGGAGTCTGGGTAATGAAATAACTTTACCAACTGCCCCCACTAGGAAGAGTCCTTACATTGGACCTTCTGTATCCATCAAAGACAGCCTTATCCTCCTTCTCTAAGCAGATAGCCATGGGAAAGGAGCTTCCACTAGAAGTACATAGACAGCACATACAGCTGGTACTGTTCATTCTCTTTTTAAGCTATCCTTGCTGTGTGGGAGCAGAGAGAGAGAGAGAGAGAAAGCAAGCTTCAAACTTTCAGAGAGGCAGAGCTGGCCTCCACGCCCCCAGTGCCCCAATTTCTGCATAGCCCACTGTGCCCTCTCCTACCCCAAACTGCAGGAGTGTTCTATCCTCTGTGCTCCACCCAGGAGTCTCTATCTTTTTTCTCAGGATCTTCCTCAACTACCCATGGATCTTTCCTCCACCATCCATCTGGACTCCTAATCTGATGTCCATGTCCCTTACAAGAGTCCAGCAACTCAGCTTTTTGGAACCTGCTTCCTATGGTGGCATGCCTCACTCAGCCTTGATGCAGTGGGGAGGAGCTTGGTACTGCCTCAACTTGATATGCCATGCTTTGTTGGCTCCCATGGGAGGCCTTACCCTTTCTGAAGAGTGGATGGGGGGTAGAAAGGAGATGAGTGGGGAGGGGAAACTGTGATTAGTATGGAAAAGGAAGGAAGGAAGGAAGGAAGGAAGGAAGGAAGGAAGGAAGGAAGGAAGGAAGGAAGGAAGGAAAAAAAAACTCCTCCCCATCCTGGGTCTCTCTCATGTGTCTGCAGGGCCTGCCCAGTCCCTTCCTGCGCTGCCCTTCACAAAGACTCTTGGATCGTGTGGTTCGACGCTATGCTGAAGTGGCTGACGCTGGCAGCATCTTCATGGACCATTTCACCGACCGTGACAAGCTGCGGCTCCTCTACACACTGTCTGTCAATGCACACCCCATCATTCTTCAGGTACTCAGTGACCCCACACACACAAGCCCTCCATGTTATGTTACCATTGAACTTTCAGAGACCATCCTTGGGTTGTTGTTTTTTTTCTCCTCTTCTTTCTTCATGTCATGGGGCCACAAATCTGTATTAGTACATTTTGCAGTATCAGGTAAGTGTTTGACCGTCTTGGCAGCTAGTGAGGAAAGAGGTATGGGAATGCAGAGCTGGGGGTGTGAGTAGCAGGGAACAGCAGCCAACTTTATAAGTTGAGGCAGCCAGGAAGGGCTTTGTGAAGGGAGGCGAATTTAATCTCTGCCACTAAGTAGTGATAAATAAGATTTGAGTAAGCTCAGGGACTAGTGAAACAGCCACCCAGAGATGTACCTTGAAGCTGTGTTTGGAAAAGAGAAAAAAAAACTATAAGTGACATAATTGAAAAATGGTCAAAAAATGAGGATGTATTGGGACCTGGGGACAGACTTAGTCAAAAAGATAGAGACACTTATTATGTTAACAGACATCCATAGAATTTGTGGAGCTAAATCCCCTAGACCAAGGGTCAGGACAAGGACACCTAAGTCACATAATGAAGTCGGAGGGGAGGAGAAGACTAAAAGGTGGAGGAATGGGTCAGAGACGAGGAGGGAGAGAGAATAGTAAGGAGAAGGGAGGAAAGGGAGAGAGAAAGCTGGACATGGTGGTATAGACTGTATAATGAAATCATCTTTTAAAATACCATGATATAAAAACACGGGTAGAGAAAAAAAGAGCCACAACAAAGACAGTTCCTAAATATTTGCCAAAAAGCTAATGGTTGACTACACAAGGAAGACTGTTGAAAGTTATTGGATTCTTGCTGCATGCCAGGTGTTGTGCTGAAGATTTGCTCTATTGTCAGTTCCCACTACAAGCCCCCCAGAATGATATTATGATTCCCACTGGGGCTCAGAAAAAAAGAAGTGTCTTAGCCACCATTAGCCATGAAACCTAAACCCAAAGATGTCTGACATCAGAGACAACAGACACTGTACTCTACCCACTAAACCCTGCCCAGTGTCTGCTCAGGGGTCTTCTTGGAGATCTGTTACTCACAATTCTAACTTTTGTTGGCATCTTGATTACCCCAAGGTCTGGCTCCTGAGAGATTTGACCTGGGACTGAGACACTCCACTCAACCCTGGGCTTTACACAGAAAGAGTGTGGTATGAGACTAAGGAGTGGCTTTGTACATTTAAACAAGGTCCAGGTTGTCCCTTGGAGACACATAATATGTAAGGTTCCCCAGTTATGGGAAGCTCATAGAGCAAAGAGCATGATTCTTTATAATGTGACTTATAAGGGGTAGAAGATACCAGAAAATTAAGAGAGAGAGAGAGAGAACTTTGAAGTCTACTTTTTGTTTTATTTTCTGTAGTTCTGGGGATGGGACCCAGAGCCTTGTGTGTGCCAGATAAGCAGTCTGCTACTAAGATGTACCACCCAGACTTACTTTGTTTTATTAAAAAGGTAAACAAAGGGGAAAGAGGTGTTCATAGTTTTTGTTATCAGTTCTAGACACAGCTTCAATGAAAAAATGATCAACAGTTGAGATTCTAGCATGGGCAGGGAATATTTCACATGGTCGTACCAATAGATGAATATAGGTGGTCAATGGTTACTGAGAGAAAGAGAATCAGTCTTTTCAATGGACAAAAAAACCCACATAGATTGTCCAATTCCAAATGGTCAGCTCTGGTCACATATACATATGAGTAACACTAAATGGACTCGTGTGATTATATATGTATCTATGAGTAGCAGTAATAAAGAACAGATCATGAATTTTCAAAAAGGAAGGGGAACACGGGAGTTAGAAGGGGAGGGATGGGAGTGATAGAGATGCAGGGTTCATTTATGAAGTACTAAAACAAAAAAAATGCAAAAGACCTATTTATTTTTTAAAAAAAAATGGTCAAGAAAAATCCAGCTAGGATTCCCTCCTCACTTTCCACCTGCCAAATCCACAAGTTGAGAGCTTTTACAAAGAAACAGGCTTGCTGTGCTTCCCACAAGTGTAGAAGAGTCTTTGCGTGTGTAGTTACCTGAGCCACACAGATTTGCTCAACCTAGCAGTGGGGACAACCACCTGAATTATTCTTGTCCTATCCCAGAACCAGACACTTGTATTGTTCTGTCTATTCATTCATTTATTCATGAGCTCTGTTGACCAAAACTGCTCTCAACCCTCCTGCATCCTCCTCCTCAACAGCTGGAACTATAGACACACATGATACCCTGTTTGTAATGTTTTTAATATTATTTTTTTATTTGTCTTTCAGTTGCCCTGAAGTTGATATTTTGTTATTTTTTTTCCATGGTCTCTTCCTAAGCAGTGGTACCTTGGAAAGTGTACACTAATCATATTGTTTAATGACATAACTTAAAAGATATTCCCTGAATCCTGGATACCACTGAAAATCACAAAAGGTTGGTTAGCATTCTCAGCTCCCACTTGGAGCAACTTGCAAAATCTGATACACTGCACTAATGAGAACAGCCTCCTTCCTAAATCCTTCCATTAGCAATACACTACAAAAGTGGGAGAAGGGCAGGGGCCTTACAATGTTCCAAAAGGTATAAAAAGATGGAGAAATGTTTTGCCAGAATGTTTTGAGAGCCAGGCTGGCAGTAAGACTTATTTGTGTGGGCTGTGGGCAAGAGGTAGAAAGCAAGCTGCCTATGTGAGATTTCTCTATGTGTCTAATGCCTGCTCCTTCCGGCTTGGCAGATCTTCCCTGGGGCAGAGGGCTGGCCACTGCCCAAGTACCTGGGCTCCTGTGGTAGATTCCTGATCAGTACAAGCACCAGACCACTGCAAGAATTTTACGATGCACCTCCAGAGCAAGCTGCTGACCTTGCCTACCAACTCCTTGGGGTCCTGGAGTCCCTGAGGAGCAATGATTTGAACTATTTCTTCTACTTCACCCATGTTGATGCAGACATGTTTGGCATCTTTGACAATGGGCATCTGTTCATCCGGGATGCCAGTGCACTAGGCATCATCGACAAGCAGGAAGGTACTCAGCATGGGCTTGACTAAGCATCTGTCAAGTGGATGTCAGGATGACCAAAGCTAAGGAGGGGTGACCTGGGCCTTTATACTCTCTGTATGTCACAGAGAAATCCAAGTTTTAGGAACAAAGAACAATGTCCCCTCATGCCCATCTGAATTTGTTTCATCTTCATTTCTGAAGGGAAAGTGAACTTGGCCTTGCCTATAAGGAGCATTGTCCATGGTGGTATGGATCCCCACGAGCCTTCCCAGGGCAATTCTAAATCGCAATCACATAGAAGTCACAGGCCCCTCTCCCCCTCAGAGCCTTCCTTGTCAGATGCTCTTAGCCTTGATCTCAGGGATAATTTCTGGCCTGATGCACTAGTACGCTTTGCAGTGAGTGTTGACATATTGACTCTGTAAAGTTTGAAAACAAGAAACCAAATGAGGTGTGTGAGAAAGTCAGCTAGTGTTCTAGAGACCATTAAGCCCCAGTTTCTCAAGGTTACCAAATTTGCTGAGCCCAATAACAGGACCAAAGATTTTCCCATTTCTGACACTTTTTTTTTTTTTTAACAAACTCTGCAAAGATAGAGAAAACAAACTTTTTCCTCACTTCCTGATTTGCCTTTATTAAGAAGAATAAAATTAGAAGAAAGGTTGGTTCCAGAATATTCAGGCTATTCAAACATCAGTCCCATTGCAACCTGATGAATGCATGTTCTGGATGACATGTTTTCCTCCCTGACTTTCTATCCTAAATGTGCAATAAGACCAATCCTAATACCATCCTCACCTCCCTAATTCAGTAATAACAGGAAAGTGACAGTGTGTTTATAATTTCTACAATTGTAGACCAGCTTCTAGTAGGGACAAGTGGATTTCCTACGCTTGGGCCTTAGCCTAATTGTAGGACATTGTTACTCAGTGCTGTTCTCCAAAGGGGCTGTTGTGTTCCTGAGTCCTAAATCTTCTGGTGACAGGGCAATGCTTGGAGATTAAAGCACTTCACTTAGCAGTTCTAATTGGCAGTCCTCCCTCCCCACCCCCTCTTCCCTCCCCATCCCCTCCCCTACAAGAGTAGGTTGTACAGTATCTGATATTTCCCATTTCTCTCCTAGGCAGTCAAGCAGCTGCCAGGACTGGAGAGAAGGAAGACATTTTTAGCTGCCTGGTTTCTGGCTGCCAGGTCCAGCTGTCCTCCTGTGACACTGTCCCTGAGAAGCAAAGCCTGGTGCTGGTGTGTCAACAGTTGCTGCCTCAACTTCTCCAGGGCAAGTTTCCCTCCCCTATACAAAAGGAAATAGACTCTGCTCTCAGCCTGTGTGGCAAAGATGCCAGCACAGACATGGAAGTGTTGGGGGCCACCAGCCAGCTGAAGGACATCTTGAGATCACTGAGAACCTGCGATCCTAGATTTGCCTACCGCTACCCAGACTGCAAGTATAATGACAGGTTCTGAGCGGCTGGGGCCTAACTATCCCGGGGGACAATCCACAAGCTCTTTCATGTCCCTGGTTGAATTGATGCCAAGTTGGAAGAAGCAATTTTAAACATTTAAGTATATTCCTTTCCTAAGAAACACTCGAAACTAGTGAAAAAACCTCTAACACTGCATAATTGACACCACTGGCTAGGACACCATGGCAGAATCAGGAGGTGAGCACAGGAAGACCCAGGTGTGAATGTGCCATGTCTTTGAACCTCTACTTTCTCTGTACTCTACCAGGCTTTCACAAGTTAAAGAAAACAGATGCGAGGGGCTCAGACATATAGTTGTGACCTACAAAACATGTGTTCCAGAAGCACATGTCAGGAGGCTGGTATAGGTAGAAGGCAGGGTGAAAGCAGGACTTTAGGCCACTGGAACTTAAGCCCTCATTCCTACTCTCTTGCATCTGTGAGAAGGGATGTGCTCACGCACCACTGGCTACCAAACCCTCTGAGTACCTGGGACTCTTTATGCATGTGTAGAAGTCACCTCAGGAAGTGGGAAGGAGCCAAGGATAAGAAGAGAAGGGGGGCCGGGCACATGCCTGTAATCCCAGCACTTGGGGGAGGCAGAGGCAGGTGGATCTTTGTGAGTCTACAGAGCTAGTCCAGGACAGGCTCCAAAGCTACAGAGAAACCCTGTCTCGAAAACCAAAAAATAAAAAGAAGGGGGACAGCTGAGGTCAATGTGTTTGCTCAGGTCCTCTAAAAGGCAAGTGTCAAAACATGATTACATGAGTTTTCTTAGAGCACGTGCTTATGGGAGAGGAAAGACAGAGGGAAACAGGCAAAGGCTGACCCCCAGCAGAAGGTAGGCAATGCAAGAAAAATTGTCCGGGTGTCTACAAGACCATACACCAAAGGAGCTCCATAGCTCCCATGAATAGATCCCTTTTATTATCCCTGTGTTCTGGAGAGCCAGTATAGGCTATGGTAAGTGTGACTTCCCCTTAGCTGCAGAGACAGATTTCAGAGCACAGCAGCCTAGGGTGAGTGGGTGGGTATCAGATAGGTTCCACTGGTCATTGTAGCTATAGCCTAGGACCAGGGCCTGCTGTCTTCTGCACCATGTACTTCAGTGCAAGGAATCCCAGAATTTTCATCCAAATGTGGCCTTACAAGTTATTATAAAGAAAAAAACAACATTTTTTCAAGGTCAACCAGTATAATACATTTTCCTTAACAGTGACTTTGCTGTACCTTTAAAATATTTGGAACTCTCATCCAATAACTGATGGAAGTGGATGCAGAGATCCTCAGCCAAGCCCCAGGTGGAGCTCTAGGTGTCCAGCTGTCGAGAAGGAGGAGGGACTGCAAGAGCGTGAATTGTTGAATCCAAGATTGCAAAAAGCACAGGGACAAATAGCCAATCAAATGGAAGCACATGAATTATGAACCAAAGGCTGTGGAGCCCCCAGCTGGATCAGGCCCTCTGGATAAGTGAGACAATTGAATAGCTTGATCTGTTTGGGAGGCTCCCATGCTGTGGGACTAGGACCTGTCCTTGGTGTATGAGCTGGCTGTTTGGAACCTTGAGCTTACACGGACACATGCTCAGCCTGGAAGGAGGGGACTGGACCTGCCTGTACTGAATCCACCAGTTTTAAAGAGTCCCCAGGGGTGTCTTGGTCCTGGAGGACATGGGAATGGAGGGGAGGGTCTGGGGGGAAGGTGGGGGCGGGAGGGGGGAGGACAGGGGAACCCATGGCTGATGTATAAAATTAAAACACATAATAATAAAAAAATAAATATAATTTAAAAAAATTTAAATACATGGCTTATGGGTTTCTGTACATGCCTCCTTAACAATCATAAAGGGCTCTTAGACCTTTGCCTAGTCTCTCTACTAGGCCTGTACTCCTGGGGACTAGTCAGTCTACCTCCTTTCTTCTACCTCTAGAAATCAGAACGTGGGAGGTCAGAATACCCAGCTAACAAGCCTCACTGCACACAGAGGCCCAGGGAGGAAGTGATTTGCTGGGATAATGCTGAAACACTCCCTACCAGTTCATTCCCCTGTTGCCTTTCCCATCATTCTCAGACTCCCATCTTGGACTATCAATTCTAATTTCATTCACATTTAAACACTATCTTATGGTATAGTGGGTGACTTTTTGATTTTGCCTTTTGACTGCTCCAGACACTGTCCCCTGGCAACCACAACAGTGAGGATGACAGGCCAAGCTGGTGCAAGAACTGGCTTGTCATGCCTGAGAATCTTTAAAACTGATATCCTCTGGCTGGCTGTTGAGAAGGAAGTCTGGTCACATCTCCTACCTGCAGTATCATGATCTGTTCTCCCTACTGACTCACTTGCAGTATGTGTTCCTAGCCAGTCTCCTGACCAGAACCCAGGAAAGGGGCTACAGCCTTAGACTCTCCAAAGACACACATGAACGTAAGACTGTCCCCAGGACTCTCCAGAACACATGCCAGGCCCAGCCTCTCTCAATAGAACCATTGTGTTTCCACTGGAGACTGTGAGTGACTTTGAGTGAAGCCTCAGGGGAGTTGAAAGATGGGGTTTACCATAACCCTCCTCTTACCCCTCCATGCCATATCAGTGGGAAAGGCAAGAAGGAGGGGACAAATGAAGACCTCTCCTGTGGACCAGTGACCTGAAGAGTGAATCTGCTGAGTCTCAGAAGGAAACAGAGCCCTAGACACCTCCCAGAGAAAGCAAAGAACAAAACTCCCTGAGCACCCCCAGGAGGATAGTGGGATATTTGTTTTTTGTACGAGCTAAAGCAAACTCTATGTGTTTATACAGCTGTGTGCACATCCATGGTGCAGGTCAACAGAGGAAAACTGTTAGGCAAGGCCTAACACTTTGGAGTGGCCTAGAAATGGCTCCCAAGCTAGTGGCTTTTTGCAAGATCAGGAGGTTGAGAAGTCCCTTTTCTCATACATTTTGAGGACAAAGCAGACTTGTTCTTATCATCATGAGTGAAGATCACAGACCCCTCCTAGGCGTTTTCTCCACTCCCTGCCATCTGTTTATTCTCTGCTGCTCCCTATCTGTGATAGACACAGAACAGAGATGCCAGGCCACTTTCTACAAGGAACGTTTCTCTCTCCAGTGCAGGAGTGCAGTTAGCAGGCAGCACTGAACTGACTGCCAGCCCTTTAAATTCTGCCTTGGTCATTCTGTGGCTTCACTCCAGGCCACACCCATCCTAAGGCGTATCCATACCTAGTCACTAGGCTTGGTGAGATGTGATGTCTCAGCCAATTTGGCCCACTTAGCTACAACTCTGATGGGTAATTTTTATTCTAAAACTCTGCGTGCATCAGACCAATATTTTACCGGGCCTGCATCATAGTCTAACTTCCACCACCCCACCTTTTCTTCTTAATTCTTTTCACATGTGTTGGCTAAACAGCTTGTGCCCATATGTGGCCTAAACGGTAGCTCCAGAAAAATATGTCCACATTTTAATCTCCAGAAACTGTGACAATTACCTTATATGGGAAGAGATATGGTTATGATTATCTAAGTAGGTCCTAAATGGCAGTCCTCATATGAGGGAGGCAGGCTTTTAAGAGAGAAGAAGCAGTAATATGAAGACAGGGGTTAAGATTGGAATGAGGGCACTGTAAGCCAAGGACCTCCAGCAGTCACCAGAAGTTGGAAGAGGCAAGGAATGGATCCTCCTCCAGAGGGGACATGGCTCTTATGCTACCCTAATTTCAACCCAGTGAGCCCCAAGTACTGTGAGAGAATGTATAATTCTATTGGTTTGTACCACCTCCTTCATAGTAATTTGTTTAAATACCTGCAGGAATTCAATAGACACTTGAAAGTCTATTTGATTATCAGCTTCCAGAGAGCTCCACCTGTAATACTCATCCACAGTCTACTGTGAACAAATGGGAAGTAATCCTTGGCTAATAGTGTAGTGCACTGAGAGAGTACTTGCTTTGCATGCTTGGGACCCTAGTTTTAGCCCCCAGTACAGCAAAAGCATGACCTGGCATGGGGAAGCATAGGATGTAACTCCATCCAGGGCTGAGGGCTTCCTTACTCCAAAGCTCTAGACATCGTTGAAGACCCTGCTTAGTCTAACATTTAATTTTTTTACTTTTTTTTTTTGAGACAGGGTTTCTTTGTGTAGATTTGCGCCTCACTCTGTAGACCAGGTTGGCCTCGAACTCACAAAGATCTGCCTGCCTCTGCCTCCCAAGTGCTGGGATTAAAGTCGTGCGCCACCACCACCTGGCTAGTCTTACATTTATGCAGAGCCTTTCTTGATAGGCCAGCCACCACAGATCACTTTCTGGAACTTGTCCCTGAAATTCTGGTCCACATGTTTGTGCCTCATTTGAGTGTGGTTTCAGGAAAATCTCTGTCCTGCTTGCCCATCCAACTGGGAGCTTCCCGAGTCTGGGGGTGATATGGGTAACTTTGTGTCCCTCATAACAAGGGAGGGCTGGACACAGAGCAGAGGCTGAGAACAATGAATGCCTTTTTCAGCCCTTCTCTACGTTGTTCATACATCATACTGGCTACCCACCAGATGGAACCACTTCTCAATAGGCAAGAGACAGATGAGTCAACAGTCAAGAGACTTCAATCAGAATATAATTACCACCAGCTACTCTCTACTCCCTGGGATTTGAGTGGAGACATTATTTTGCCAGCTTATATCAGCCACACCTGTTAGCCCGTAGGACTAGATGTATGATTTGTGGGACCCAAAGAAAAATGGAAATATGAGCTAGACCTATACAAAAACAACTAATAGTTGCAAGGTGACACAGCAAAGCTAAGCTGAAGCCCTCTATTGTGTAGGTTACAGGTTCACCAAGCTGGCCCAGAGGACAGAGTGCAGAAACGGATCCTCCTTACACTTGGCATTGAGTGCTGCTGGCATTTGCTGAGGGGTCATTTAATCTCCACACCCAAGGGGAGCAAGTGTAGGACAGGGGTGAAATATAATATATGCCAAAGGCCCTATGAGATCAGACTCAGCCAGCTGCAGTAATCAGGAGGGTATAACAACAGCCCAGCCCACAAGTCTGACTCAGCACAGGAGAACGCTGGCTTCAGGGTTTCGTTAAGTGTGGCAGTTTTTGAGACTCTTGCATGTGATCTTGCAACATCTGACTTCTGCCTATAAGTGTTTTCCCTAAGTCTGAACATTTTCTTTGGTGTTGACATAAATACTTTGTTGGAGCTGAGGTCTTTGAGGAAAGTCCTGATCTCTGGGAACAGACTGGCTTGCTATCAAATCATGATTGTCCTGTTACTGTGTAACTTTTGCCATGTTATTTACCTTTTCCAGGACTCACTTTCTGCGTGTATAAAATGGGGAGAAATAGCTTTACTCTTGCAGAAATATTGTCCCCTTTAAGTGATGTGGTCTCCTTTTGAAGGGAAAGAACAGAGTTATTCTTTATAGAGAATATAGTGACATCTTGAAGGAAATTCTGATTCCTACACAGGGAGCCCCTACAATAAATGCTTCTGGCTGCTGACAGTCTAACTGTGGCCATTTTTTGATGCTTCTCCCATCCAGACCCCGGGTTGGTTATGAAAGGCAGCTTAGCAACTTCCATCTCCACCTCCCTCCCTTGCCTGGCCCTCCAGCAGGCTCAGAACCTGGTACAGGGAGCCTTACCAAGTCCATCTGTGCTCATTATGTAAAGAGAAATGAGGACATGTTGGCCCAGTGAGCACCAGCCTCCTAGCTAGTTCCTGGTGATGTGGCTCCCCTATGCACTTTACCCCTGTTATTCACATACAATGGCCCAATTGAGATCACAAGAACATAGAATATTCTCTGATCAGCTTTCAGCTCTTGAAGGAATTTCCAACCATAAGAAAAGCTTGATACCCAAGCAGGGGACAACAGCATTAACGTGAACAGAGATTGGCTTCAGGCCTGGACTGTGACCCTAGAGTCAGCGTGGCAACCCCCAAGGGAAAATTGGCTCTGGGAGCAGACATGTACCCCTTTGAATCCTGCCACAGTCAGTGTTGAAAAAAATCAATATATCAAAGTTAATGTTTGCAGGAATGTTATTCATTGCAATTAAATAATAAACATATCATTTGTGATAAATAAACAATTATGCACTAGAATAGCAAAATGTTGGAAATACCATAAAGGTGGTTATACAGAACTACAGAATACACTACAGTGCATCCACACAATGGGGTGCCACACCCTGTACAGAAGGATGATGAAGGGCTCTATGAATTCACATGAGGAAAAGCACCATGGCCATTTATAAGAGGCTGATTTTGTGCAAGGAAGAAGAGATATAAGGTTCCATTTATATGCCTGCTCAGTTGAAATACTCTAAACTGCATGCTGTGAGGAATTGGAAGAAATTATATGATTGTATGTCTCAATACATCCACAGTACAGGCTGGGAAAGATGATGTGTGCCTAGAGCTCCATTAGGAAAATGGCAGCCTTCGTTTAGCTTCTTCATGGTAAAGGTCATTCTGTCTGAACAATGTTCATGTTGTTGTTTGTGTTCAGACATGAGTACAGAGTGGCCTAGTTTTGTCTTGATCCATCTTAGTCAAAGAGGGGTCTTGTTTGATGTTGGCAATCTGAGAAATTGTTTATGTCTAAGGAGAATACAAGGGCTGTGCTGTATTGGCCAAGCCAACTGTGGGTAACACTGAGACTAAGGCTTAACTGATCATGCCAATTCAACTCCACCCTCTAGGGGTGCACATCTCCTTCTCTGTAGACAATTGGTAGAATGCAATAAGGTCTATAATTGAATAAATAGGACTACTGTGAATATTAATTTCTGAGTATCAGTGAAGATGTTGGTTAAGTGATGTGTTAACATATGAGCAACCTGAATGGAGAGTATAAATGGATTCTGCATTCTGTTTTGTATCTTTATTAGAAGTATAAAAGTAGTTTAAAATGGTTTTTTTTTTGTTGTTGTTTTGGTTTTGGTTTTTGGTTTTTTGGTTTTTCAAGACAGGGTTTCTCTGTGTAGTTTTGGAGCCTGTCCTGGAGCTCTCTCTCTCTCTAATCCAGGCTGGCCTCAAACTCACACAGAGATCCACCTGGCTCTGCCTCCCAAGTGCTGGGATTAAAAGCATGTACCACTGTAGCCTGGCTAAATTAGTTTAAAATGTTTTTTAAAAACTATTTATTAGTTAACCCTGTGGTGTGGTGGTGGTGGTAGTGGTGGTGGTGGTGGTGGTGGTGGTGTGTGTGTGTGTGTGTGTGTGTGTGTGTGTGTGTGTGTACCACAGCACTTATGTTGATGTCGATTCTTTCCTTCTACCATGTAGATTCTTCAGGATCAAACTCAGATTGTCAGTCTCAGTAACAGGAACCTTTACCTTCTGAGTCATCTTGCTGGCTCAACGAGTTTTGATTTTATTTTATTATTTTACTTTATTTTATTTTATTTTTAAACCTTAGCTCATGGAGCAGAAATTAATTCAGCACCATGTAGAGAGGTTGGCTTACATGTCAGGGTTGTGCTGTGCAAAACAAAATAAACATCTCAAAATGCCAAAGCATTATCTGTGTGACAAAATGGCCCTAACTATGAGAAACATATGAAAACTGATCTGGCATCACCAGAGGATTCAGGTCTCCCACAGGATGGATAGTCGAGGACAGTATTAATTGAGTAGAAACATTACTATTCCATTTCCATTGTTACTGCCATTTCTCTCCATCTCTTCAGTCCAATATGTTTATGTGAATGTGTCCATCCTGGGACACAGAGACTCAGGGCCAAGATCCTTTCCTTGCTATACACCAACAATAGTGCCTTTGGAGAGCAGCTGCCAAATACAGTTTAATCTATCTCCCCACCCTGCCATCACCACTGTCATCCTTTAACCAAATCCCTTTGCATCTTGCCTGTACCTGTAACAACTCTCTGAAAAGAAAATCATTCTTTAAGGGAAATTGTGCCAAAAGTAAGTCAGTAGTATTTTGCTTGTCAAAATAACAAACAATTTAATACATTAATTTTTAATGATCCTACCGAGAACAGGCAAAATTTCAGAAAAAGAGGCAAATCATGGAAACTTTGTGAGAACATAATCCTATTGAAAAACAATTTGGCAAAGTTGATTAAGAGCCTTAAAAGGAGAGGAGTGGGGAGAGGTAGAAAAAAGGAGCATAAAAAGGGATGGCACATTCTACCCAGTAATTCCACTTCTGGGATGCAATCCAAAGGAAGTCATCCAGAATGCAGAGAGATGTGTATGCAGACTGGCTGCAAAAATCATGTATTGAACATTCATGACCTCCACTGAGTGAGAATAAGTGGTATTTTTAATAGGTCTAAACTATAAAACAGGATAACATGGAAGAGGAGAAAACAGAATGACAATTTTGGAAGCCCAAAAAGCCAATAATTTAGGACCAAAAGAACAGGATCCTAAATTGGCAGCAAAGAATGTGAGAACCAGCTCAATTCATACCACAAAACCCTTCCCTCCAAGAGTTTGAGACTGACAACATCAGATTGCATCAGAAATGAGGGCCAAGAGGTGGCTCAAGTCTGTATAAGGCTTCTTTTTAGAGGCAATTGGATCTCTGCCCTATTGTCCAGCTTTGAGATCCAAAGTCAAGGCCCTCGAAGATGAATAATAATAATAATAATAATAATAATAATAATAATAATAAGAAGAAGAAGAAGAAGAAGAAGAAGAAGAAGAAGAAGAAGACACTCCTTCTTTAGACAATGTGTGTGCAGAAAGGGCCTGAAAGCTTGTGTTCATGAAGACTGTAAATTACCCACCCTCTCCCATACCTCCAGGATGGAGAATAAATGAGTGATCCCTGCTTCTGGAACCTCATGGAAGAGATTGACATCAGAAGCTCCTTGAATAACCCACTCACCAGGTCCCCACCAGAAGGTCACTTCCTACAAACTCCATGTGCTTTCCAGAGTACTCAGTCATATTTTTCAGTTCCCTGCTCCTTCTTTTTTCTTTCTGGTTTTGAGTCCCAACATTATTTTGAAATGACTTCAAGCCTTCAGAAAAGCTGATAGAAAAGTCCAAATACCTCCCATGTACCCTGCATCGGCATTGCTGGCCATTGCTTTCTTCCCCATGCCTGCTTTATTGTGCCTCCCCACCTCTTCACCTGTCTCCCTCCCTGAATGGCCCTGATGCCTTTTGTATCCCTACTGTTTTCTAAGCTACCATACATGTGCCCCTACACGCTTGAGTCCATATCCTAAAAGCAAAGGCTTCTATAACCACAATTTCAGGACCCAGACCAAAACAGTATTACTGAAAAACTGCTAGCCAGCTCCAGCACTTCTTCAATTTTGTCAATTTTCCCAAAACTGTCCTTCAAACAAATTTGCTTTTTCCTGTCCCAGGACCCAATCTTAGAGCACACATTGCACATAGCTGTTGTATGACTCTGGTCTCCTTTAACTTGAAATGATTGCTCCACCTATGTGTGTTTCATCACTTTGATGCCTTTAAAGTGGAAAGGCTGCTTGTAGAACATCATTCAATTGGGATTGTTTGATTCAATTTGGAGTAAGAATGCCTCAGAAATGACACTGCAATTTCTTCACTGCTTCCTATCAGATAGCATATGAGGGCACTTTATCTTTTTTTTTCTTAATCATTTTTTATTATGAAAAATTTTTCATGCATTTTACTCACCAATCAAAGATCCCCCTCTTCCCTCTTCTGCCCCCCCCCAGCCTCCCCTCCCAACTCATCCCCCACTCCCTCCCACAAGAAGGCAAGGCCTCCCATGTGGATGCACATTCAGTAGAGTCAAGCCCTTCCCCCTCCCATCATAGGTAATAGGCTCCCCAAAGCCCGCTCATGCACCAGAGCTAGATTCTGATGCTACCGCCAGGAGGCCTCCCAAGCAGATCAAGCTACACAACTGTCTCACCATGAGAACAAGTTTATCTTATTATTGGCGATGTTGATGTGGTTAAGGTGATGTGTACTCACAAACATCTACTGTAACTGAAGAGGTAATAACTTGGAAATTATCAAAATATTCTCTATTCCTCAACCTTTCACCTACTAACTTTGGTATCCATTGATAATTCTTATCTGAGTCAACTGTGTTGACTTTAATGGTTGACTTTTCTAATTCTGTTATTCCTTCTACATTGATTAGTCACAATTCTAGTGTGAAAAGAACTTTTCATTTCCACCTACTTACTATTTCATTTATGTATATATATATATATATATATATATATATATATATATATATATGAATTAGTGGATTCATATTCAATGGGTTATAATTTGATTCCATTTGTTTTAATGCTTAAATTTTTCCCAGAGGTGGTAATCAGGTTGCCAGGAACACTAGACACAAGAAGATGATGACTTCAAGTTTCTAAAGGAAAATTATTTCCAACCTTGAAGAATCAGTTATATATCTATTCAAGCTATCCAAAATATTTCCAGATATTCAAGGTCTGAGTTTTTTTTCTTAAGTGCCCTGTCTTAGGAAACCATCAGAGGGTGTGTTTTGCTAGAAGAGCACATAATAGGTCATGATGAAGGAGATACAGGTTGTAGGAAACCAGAGAGCTGGCATGCAGATGGGCAAGGATCCCAAGACACTAGTAAGGTGGTTCCTAGAGTCTGCTCTGCATAAGGCATGGACACACCCAGAGGGCCAGGTCGAACTAATTCAAAAGATACTCCTTCAGACAGGAAACACAAACCCAGTGTGTCTGCTGATTCCAAGTAAACTTACTCTGGTAAAGAATTTAGATTTAAATTAAAAGTAAATATAGTTTAAAAATGCAAGCAAAGGCATTAACATCACAATTAACTTTTGAGCAAAAATTTATACAAAAAATTAAAAATAGATATTGCATACCTAATGGCTGAACTTCAAATGGTATTTTTGCAGCCATAAAGCTTCAGACACAAAATATTTATTTAACTGAGGTAACGGTATAATCTATATTGGGGATATAGGAAAGACCTTTATGAGAAGAGTGGGCCAAGGAGAAGATAATAAAATGAAATGAACCTTCATTTTCCATACTAGAATCTCAAAAAGAAAATGCTTACAGCAGAGAAAATCAACAAGTTTCCATTCAAAGCTGTTATTTAAAGAAATGCAGTAAGTAGGCAAAAGAACTAACTAAAAGCTGTTATTGCCTGTGTGGCAAGGCAAAGGGAGGAGGAGACAAGGCAGCAGCTGGTTTTCATAACCAACTCTGCAGTGCTACATAATTCCAGACATATACTGTTTTTAGAAATGCAACACTAACCATTTAACTGAAACTGAAAGAAATGGAACATGCGTGCATTAAAATGATGATCATGCCATTATATTTAGTTACCATATAAAGCAACAGGTTCCACATGGCATTTTCATACATACTCTGTTTTGGTTGATATCACATATTATTTTAAATAGCCAAGTTGTTTCAGCTCAAACGAGTAGGGAAATGGCTCAAGAATTTGGGTTGTATCCACACAATTATATATGCAACTAAACTGAAATGTTGCTTAGAGAGAGATTATGCCACAAGAAAACACTTCTGAACCAATGCTAAGTGAAACCAGCATGTTACAAAATACTCCATATCTGTTCAGTACTTTAGATTTTTCTGTCTTGAGTTGGAGTTTTTGTTTTTAAATAAAAATTTGCATAGAAAGAATAGAAACAGAGATAAAGTATTGCCAGTAGTTGCATTCAGAATATCCAAAATTATTTCTACTTTTCTGTCTTTAACATGCGTTGATTTGAAAACTTTAAAAATATTTCCAGGACTGTAAAGTGGTTAAGAACACTGGCAGCTCACAACCATCTGTAACTCCAGTTCCATGAGATCCGACACTCTCTCCTGGCTTCCTTGGGCACTGCATGCATCTAGCACAGACATACTTGAAGACAAAACATTCATACACATAAAATATAAATAAATAGTCGAGCATGGTGGTGAATGCCTTTGATCCTAGCATTTGAGAGGCAGAGGCAGGTTAGTCTTTGAATTCAAGGCCAGCCTGGTCTACAGAAAAGTTCCAGATGAACTCTAGGATGGCCAAAGCTATGTAAAGAGACCCTGTCTCAAAAAACCTAAATAAGTAAGTAAATATTTTTAAAATGTTCAATAATATTGATGTATTCGTCATTGTAGAAATTTTGAAAAGTATTAATACAGACTAAGCAAAAAATAAAAGTAATCCAGATGAAAACTGCAGATATTTTTTAAATATGGGATTGTCTCCTCGATAGCATGAAGAGTAGCCATGAGTGTCAGAGGTGCCAAGATAACCATTAACTTTAAACTGTTTCAACCAGATGTAACAGTTTTGCATGCCATCGTGGTGCTAAATGTATAACAAAGTATCTCAAGTATAGTTGCTGTAGCCTGCTTCTATAAATCCCAGGTTGAAGTTGAGGCAAGGATTACATTAAAATTACATCTTTAAAATCAGCTTGGAACACAGTGCAAGATCTGAAAACAAAACGAAGCCAAAAAGAGAGCCAATTTTCATGTTTATTCTCAAGCCTCAAGAATTAAAATACATATGGGGGCGCTGGAGAAAAGGCTAAGGAGCCAAGATCACTTGCTCTTGCAGAGGCCTGGCGTTCAGTTCTGAGCACCCATGCTCATAGCCACCTGTAACTCCAGCTCTGGGAGATCCAGTGTTCTTTTTCAGTCTCAGCACCAGCCAGCATGTGCACATACCCATACACAGACACAAATAGATAAATAAATAAAATAAAAATACCAATGCAAAATTAAAGAAAAGTTGGAAAAAATTGTTTTCCTGTTTCTCATTCCTTTTGTTTCAGTTCTAAATCTGGGGCATGATTTCCCTAAGTTTCTGCTTTTAACACTGTCTTGTGTGGAAAACCAAAGCTTACAGTTCCTTTATGTATTTTGAGGGGACAGACCTGATAATAGTCATATGTTTTATCTGGTTTGCATGTGCTTGATATTTGGTTTTTGTTATATTAAGGTTAATTGACCACCCAGATGTCACCTGCAGTAAGAGAGAAAGAAGCAAAGAAAGGGAGGGAAAACCCCCACTTGCCACTATACTACTAGGAACAGAGGAATCAAAGGCAACCCTGGGCTGAGAGAAAGAAATGGAATGAAGGAGCTGTGAAAAAACAACTCAGAGGACTTGAGGTACAGCTCCAGGGCAGAGCACTTCCTAGTGTGCATCACATCCAGAAAGGGGCAGGGAGTTGAGAGAGGTGGATAGAGGGGACACTTGAGGTAAGGCAACAGCGTTAGTAGGAATGAGGGGATGGAGACAGGAAGTAGGCTGAGAGAGCACGACCCTGCACTCCCAGTCATTTCTTTCCTGTTCTGTGGTTCAGAAAGTAAGAAGAGGCAAGTTCTGCCTCAGTGTGGAACTCAGCTAGGGCTTTCGGAGACACTCTCTTCATTAAAGCAGACTTTGGCCTCAAACTATTACTTCTTCATTGTTTTTGAAGTTGCCATTTTCTTTCCTGCTTGGCAGCCTGTCTGTGGGATTAATGCCCACTCTGTTGTGCTATGGAAATTGTTTCAGATCACTCTGCACTGCTCCTGAAGCAGTTGCCAGGAGGTTAAGAGGCTGAAATGGGACTGGCAAATGCTCATGTCATTTTTACAGAATTATCTGTCTTCCCAGAAAGGCTTTAATAACTGGTTCTGGAGGATGAGGAGCCTGTGTGCTGGTAGAGACAATCCCTGCCGCAAGAGCAAGCCATGGCTCCCTCCCCCAACCTTGGGCCAACTCTACAGTAGGCACCAGCAGGGAGCACCAGGCTGGGCCTCTGGGCTAGAACACTGATTCCCTTCCCAGGGTGCCACACAGCAGCTGCCTTCCTCCCCTCAGCTTAGCACACACTGCCTGCACAGCAGATCCTACTAGCATCCCTTTGTGCTTTGTTGGGCATATTGATGGCTTCATTTCCCACTTTCTGCTCCTGTTCTTTGGTTTTCTTTCCTTCTTTCTTCCTTTGAGCTGCAGTATAAGAGCATTTTTAAAAACATACATCTTCAGTGTATAGTCAGCCTGATGAAGTCCCCCCATCTCTCTGTTTCTGTCTCTGTCTCTCTGTCTCTCTGTGTGTGTCTATCTCTCTTTTTCTCTTCCGCGTGTGTGCGCACACGTATCATCAAGATGTAAAGCATTAAAGGCATACACCACCACCCAGCTTCTGCTATGGCTTGCTCTGACCCCAAGGCAACTTTATTAATATACAAATAAAATCACATTTCAGTACAAATAAAATATCACCATGTTTCCCCTTTTCTATTTTAATAAAAAGAAAAAAGGAAAAAAGTTATAACTAATATAAGAAAAACTATATACAAAAGTACAATAACTATATACCATATATACAAACAATAAATACCTAAAAAATGTCTCGTCCATTTGTATTTTACCTGGAGGTCTGTACAGACAGTCATTGACGAGGAGGTCATGTGGCTGGGTTTACAACCAATGAGAAGGCAGAACAGAAAGTCTATATAAAAGACAGGACACACAGGAAGTAGGCCTCTTGTGGAGAGGAAAGACAGCAGAAGCAGTGAAGGGTAAGGTTTTCAGCTCTCAGCTATTGCTCTGACCTCTTGGCTTTTAACTCTGGAAAAAAAAAAAAGATGTAAAGCATTTCCCTTTTTCAAGAAATGTCAGACAGACCTGGTAGCACAGACCTATAATCCTAGCTACTCACAAGGCTTGGGCAGAAGTTCAAAGCCTTCCAGGACTGCATAGCAAATTCAAGGTCAACTCTGGCAATTTAGTGAGACACTGACTCAAAATAAAATGTAAAAAAAAAAAAAAAAAAGTCCCTGGGGTGTAGCTCAGCAATAAAGTAGTTACCTAACATGTGGAAGACCCTACATTCAATCCTAAATATCACACACAAAACAGTTCTGTGTACAATTTCCAGTGGACACCATGCCTCACAACAAAAGCAATCATAACTTTGGATTCCCTCATCACAGATTACATTTTCCTGTTTATTGTTTGTTTTCTGGGTTTTTTTTTTTCAGACAAGATCTCAATATGTAGTGTAGACTGCCCTCCAACTTGCAATGTCTCACTCTTTCAAATGTTGATATTATAAATATAAGCCACCATAGCTAGACATTATTTTTACATGTTTCTGAGCTTCATGGAAATTACATTGTATAGTATGTCCTTTGAGGGCTCTAGCTCTTTGACTCAGAATGTTTATGAGTTGTTCCTCTCAAAAACTGCTTCCAGCTGATTTTTTGGATATTGGTTGGCTCTCGGGGGAATGGAAAAGGGGAGTCTTCTGAGGTAGACAGGCGTTGTGGGATACTGTCTGCCATCTGTTTGTTCTAGAGACATATATCCCTCTTGGCTGTGGCTGGAAACCTTCTGTCTGACAAGATGCTGGTGACATAGAAAAATGCTTAGAGAGAAAACAATCATTATTATTTTATGTTGGTAGATCTGGCCTGTCCAGATGGATTTTGAAACAGGTTAAGCTTTATCAGAGACAGATTATTTTAAAGCATCTCATAGTAATAGATGTTTACATTAAAGTTTTTTTTGTAGCGCCCAGACACTTTTGGTCTGGAGGTGTAAATACCTTTTAGCTGTTACAGTTTCTTACTTGATGTTCTTTGGACTCTGGTTCTGTGGTGGTCCTGTATCATTAGCTGAACAGTAACTTAGAACAGGGAACTGGGAAGAGAAAAGCTTGTGGTGCATGAGAACTTATTTTTTGGAATTAAGGACAAAGCCAAGATCATGGCCCTTTTTGTATGCACATGAGAAACACAGGCAGTAACTTTGAAGTGAGACAATGAGCTCTTATCTTAGTTGGAAATCTTTTTTATTATTATTAAGTAACTTTGAAAGCGCAATTAAATCTGGTGAGGTAAGTAAGGCTGTCCTCTGTACCCAACAATAGAAAGGAGAAGTGACATCCTAAAACTCCCAGGACAGAGCTCTGGTGTCCAGAAGGAAAGAAACGGATCACTTCCCTGCTGCGTTCTGGGTTCCCTGCCGTGTCCTGTAGACAAGCCTAGGTTTGTTGAAGGTCTTAGCTTGATGTACCTATGTGTATTGGCATCTGAGGGCAGTCAGCTGACTGGTTGTCTTTCTAGATAGCACTTTTAACAAGGCTGTTGATGGTCTGGCAGGGCATTCACTAGCCGGTGGCCTTTTTCACTTAAAACAGGGACCCAACAGCTTTCAGGAGTCAGCGAGTGCTAGCACTTGGCAATTTTGTTTTGGGGCTTTTATCTATTCCCTGGCACACCTTAAATGCCACAGATGACTCTTTTGCCCATGGGGTCAGGAGCCGTGCTCTCCAGATGCTTGAGTTTTAGTCGGGGAGGTTTGGGGAACAAGAGGCAGATTTTACTCCATGTCCTGGATTTTTTTCCCTGATGACTGGTGGCTTAAGATGATAGGGGCAAGTACAGGTAAACCTGGCCACATAACAGCATAAACCTGGCCGCATAATAGCATCGCAGGAACTTCTGCCATCAAATGGACAAATAAGAGTTACTTTATGGGTTGGGGATTTTAGCTCAGTGGTAGAGCACTTGCCTAGCAAGCTCAAGGCCCTGGGTTCTGTTCTCAGCTCTGGAAAATTAAAAAAAAGAAGAGTTACTTTATCTCCAAGCTTTCTCCTAAAACTCCAAACGCTTCTCCTTCCCCACTTCTGCATCTGCCACGTGCAACCTTTTCTGTCTGACTTCCACCAGCTGTGGGCGGGCTCAAATGATGCTTGAGCGGCTTCTAAGATTCTCACCCTAACTCACCTTAACTCCACCCACTCATTTTCAACTGCCTTAAGAAACACAGACTGGTCTGAAAGCAGCTAAGATCCATACAAATAAGTTTACAGTAGTCAGGATGGCTCCTAAGCCAAAAAATCAGCTTATAGCCTCAGACAAGTCTTCCAAAAGGATTGGTTTACAGTCTGCCTATTGGCAGATCTTCCAAAAGGTGGTAAATGTATCCACACCTTTGTCCCATGGCTGTAGCCAAGAGAAAAATTAAAAATTAAAATAACAAACCAGGACCAGACTCCAATCTCAGGGGTCCCCAAAGAATGGAGAGAGATCTAAGAATCAGCTCAAGTTCGCCATCCTCTTCAAGGGATGAGAAGGGCTGTGACTGCAATACAGTGGTCTACCTGTTAGACCCCAGACAACATTTTTCTCCTTGTGAGGAGTGAAAATGTGCCTGCCATTGCCAGGATAGCCTGAGAACAACCCCCAAGGTGTCCATCGTAAAGAATATAGCTCAGACTACAGCTGCAAGAATGGCAAACTCACTGTGAAGAATCATGGCAGTATCAGTAGTGGTAGTTGTATAGGGGTCCAGCGGAGGCAAGGGATGTGCACGTGCCATCTCACAGTCTTGATGGATGGGGGAGGAGATGGCAAGCAGCAGCAGTCACCAGGTCCTCGGTTGGTGTATATCTGAGTCTGAACAGCACGGCACCAAATGTTGGTTAAATCAGAGCTGCTGGTGGTTGGCCACCACCCACGGTGGCCATGCCAGCAGAGGAGCGTGCTGAAGAAAAGTCACGAGCCATAGTTACCTTTCTAGAGCTTTATTGGGAGAGAGAAAGAGAGAGAGAGAGAGAGAGAGAGAGAGAGAGAGAGAGAGAGAAAGAGGGAGAGGGTGAAAGAGGGCCAGAGAAACAGAGAGACCACATGGAGGGAAGAGAGCAGAAAGAGAAAAAGGCTACCAAGATCTTATAAGAAAACTTTCCAAAACTAAGGAAAGACATACCCATACAGATATAAAAAGCACACAGAAAATCAAATAGACAAAACCAGAAAAGAAAAGAAAATTCTCAGGAGGCTGTAGAGCTGGCTCAGTGGTTAAGAGCACTGGTTGCTCTGGTCTTCTAGAGGTCCTGAGTTCAATTCCTATCAACCACACGATGGCATACAGCCATCTATAATGGGATCCAATGCCCTCTTCTGATGTACAAGTTTACATGCAGACAAGCACTCATATATATATATATATATATATATATATATATATATATATATATATATATATATAAACAAATAAACCTTAAAAAGAGAAAAAGAAAAGAAAATCTCCAGGGCAAATAATAACTAAAATATTAAGTATAAAAAACAAAGACACTGTATTGAAAGCTACAAGAATAAAAACACATATAAAGAGAAACTATCAAAATAACAGCTGATGCAGAGAGTTGTTTTACACATTGAAACTGCTGAATTTATTCCTGATAATACATAATTAACTTCATTATTCATACAATTGCAGGAAATCAACAGAAAAAGGGAACATCCTATATATATAACACATATCAGATCCCATACAGGTCTGCCAGGACCTCTAGCACAAGGTAATGATGAGATTGATCAGTTACTAATAGGTAATGTGCTAGAAGCCTCAGAATTTCATAAGAAACACCATGTAAATAGCAAAAGTTTGAAGAAGGATTTCTCCATTACTTGGCAACAAGCTAAGGATATTGTAAAAAAAAATGTCCTACTTGTTCCTTCTATAACCAAACTCCATTACCTGCAGGAAGCAATCCAAAAAGTATGCAAAGAAATGAAATTTGGCAGATGGATGTGTTTCATTTTGCAGAATTTGGAAGATTAAAGTATGTATACCATACCATTGACACCTATTCAGGATTTCAGTGGGCAACTCCTATGAGCTCTGAAAAGCCTGATTCTGTGATTACACACCTATTAGAAGTTATGGCCATCATGGGAATACCTGTACAAATTAAGACAGACAATGCCCCAGCATATGTCTCCAATAAAATGAGACAGTTCTTTGCTTATTACAATATAAAGCATGTTACAGGTATACCACACAATCCCACAGGCCAAGCAGTCATAGAAAGATCCAATCAAACTTTAAAGGATATGCTAAATAAACAACAACAGGTAACAGTGACTCCTAGAAAAAGATTGCATAGTGCTTTATTAACCTTGAATTTTCTCAATGCTGATGAGAAAGGAAAAGCAGCTGTGGAGAGACATTGGATGACAGACAAAACTCCTGAGCTAAACCAACCGGTTTATTTCAAAGATGTGTTGACCTCAGAATGGAAACCTGGATATGTCCTACGTTGGGGAAGGGGTTTTGCTTTTGTTTCCACAGGAGAAGAAAAGCTATGGATACCAACAAAATTAATAAAAATTTGATTCAAACAGGAGAAAACCCTTGATGAGGAGAAGTAAAAGATCATCCACCAATGTGACATCTCTTCAGGTTGTAAGAAAAATTTAACAATCAAAGGGTTGGGGTAGGGTTCTGTTTTTGTCTTTCCAGGATAATGGAAATACCCATCTTCCAGAAATCATAAGGCCTTGGATATCTGGATGTTTAAAGCAGAAAGAAATAATCTATTGGTACCAATCTACACAGGGTAAGATATCACTGTCTAACATCTATATCTCTATCAATCTAGAATAGTTGTGGTTCCAATTTAATTATAAACCAAGCTGCCTTTGGAGATGGAATTGGCTCACTCCTTCTCTAAACCCCAGGCATATTGTTAAAAGAAAAGGTTAAGAGATTCTTGTGTCCCAAATCAGAAGAGCCCTCTGGTGTGGGACAGAGAAAAACCAAGATTTTTATTTAAAGCAGGTTGATTATAAATGTGATCTCTTTCTAAAGAAGACAAGGGGATATGATATAGATATAATAATCTGAAAGGGTAGATTAAGGAACTTACTTCTAAAGAGCAACAACTTGTTTAAAATGTTTTACATTAGTATAGATTTTAGTCTGTTGATACAAACTTAAAGTTAATTTTGTTATACTGTGTGTATATTTCTACTCTTGTTGAAGGTATTATGTTTGTACAGATCATTTAAAATTATAATGGATAGTTAAAAAATAGATTAATAATTAGTCATCTATGATAATCATACTTGTAGCCATGTTAGTTAAGTCTTCTAGGTATACACAGAGATATTTCAGATAGAAAGGTAATCTTCAAATACTTCAAAGACCTACAGAATATGGCATTTAAAATATTTTTAAAATTTAGACTTTCTGGACAGTGAGTCATGTCTGCTCCTGGCAGCACTGATTTACTTCAGAGAGGAGGATGGGCACTGAAGATACGTCATATGGAGTTTATCTTCACCTTGACAAAAATAGCCATTTGGGCAAGAAACTGTTCTTGCTTGGACTGCTTGATCAACTGGACATGCAGGACCCATAGGAAGGTGACCACTGAACTTTGCTTGACAAAATGGTCCTTCAGGTTCCTGCTTCGCAGAGGAAACTGCCAGACATTCTACGAGACACTTAAAAAAGTGACCAAGAGACTCTAGCCCTATGGGCTGAAGACAAATGCCCCAACTTTACAAAGGAACATTAGGTGACTGTCTAGACTGCCAGCTGTCTCTGTCTACCCTGCAAGACTCCCGAAAGTTGCTTGCATCCTTCTCCCAGTTCTCAGGTAATATTATATCCTTCTGAGGTCTTTGATATGGTTGAAGACTAGATAGTTATAATTTCCTCAGTTATGATACAAGATAAGTTAGATATAAAACAAATATAAGATAGATAGGATATCTTCTTTAATATTGTAAATATAATTCTTGCTTGATAATTGTTTTGTTATATGTAATTGTACTATGTAAAAGTTAAAACCTTCCAAAAAAAAAAAAAGAAAGAAAGAAAAAGAAAAGGGAAGTGCCGTGGATATCTCTCTGTGTAAATAAGGTTCTGATTGGCCAAGGGCCAGACAGGAAGGATAGTGTAGGCGGGACAAGGAAGAGGAGAAGGCTGGGAAGAGGAAGGCTGGGAGGAGAAACCGCCAGGTGCCACCATGAACAGCAACGTGTAAAGACACTGGTAAGCCATGAGCCATGTGGCAAAGTATAGACTAACAGAAATGGGTTAATTTAAGATAGAAGAAGTAGATAACAAGAAGCCTGCCATAGCCATACTATTTGTAAGCAATGTAAGTTTCTGTGTGCTTTCTTGGTTGGGTCTGAGCGACTGTGGGACTGGCGGGTAAGAGAGATTTGTCCCTACTGGGCCAGGCAGGAAAACTCTAACTACAGCTGATTTCTCAATGAAACTTTGAAAGCCAGAAGAGTCTGAAGCAATGCATTCCAAGTTCTAAAAGACCATGATGGTAAACCTAGATAAATATACCCAGCAAAACTATATGCCTTATTTGAAGGAGAAAGAAAAACTTTCCATAATATAAACAGCCCCCAAATTTTTATATCCAAGCCCGGCAGTAGTGTTGCACACCTTTAATCCCAGCACTCAGGAGGCAGAGGCAGGCAGATCTCTTTGAGTTTGAAGCCAGCCTGGTCTACAAAGTGAGTTCCAGGAAAGGCGCAAAGCTACACAGAGAAACCTTGTCTTGAAACCCCCCCCACAAAAAAAAATTATATGCAACAAACCAACCCCCCCAAAAAAATACAGGGAGCAATATTTTGGGCTGAAGAAATGAATGAACACAACAGAGAGACTATAGAAAGGACTATGAAGCTATAATTACTAAAACACAAAGTACCACTGAAAAACACAAACAGCAACACCAAAAATCAACACTATAACCACATTTAACATAAAAATTTCAATAATAACTTTAAATATCAACAGCCTCATTTCTCCAATCAAAAGACACAGACTGGCTGGATGAAGCAAGAAACAAAATCCATCCATCTGTTGTCTACAATAAACACACCTTAGCTTTAAATATAGGCACTGCCTTAGAGTAAAGGGATAGGGAAGGTATGCCAATCAAATGGGACAAGGTAGCAAGTCACTATCCTAATATCCGACAAAATAAACTTCAAACTAAAGCTAATCAGAAGAAATAAAGAGAGATATTTTTCTACTGAAGGGAACAGTTAGCCAAGAAGACATTTCTATCTTAAAAATATATACAGAACTATGGTGCCCCAGATTTCATAAGAAATGTACTAGTGGATTTAGAGATACAGGTTAACATCAATCCATTAATAGTAGGTGGTTTCAATGCCCCTCTTTCCCCAATATACAGGTTATCTAGACAAAAAATAAACAGAGAAACATCAAATTTAAATTACATTACACATCAAATTAAATTAACAGATAGCTACAGAATATTTCACCCAAACACCAAAGAATATGCATTCATTTTACTCAGCAGCACACAAAACTTCTCTAAAATGGACTATATCCTAGGACACAAAACAAATCTTCCCAAATTAAAAAAAAATCAAAATAACTCATTGCATCCCTATCTGACCACAATGCAATAAATCTTAAAATTGACGGTAAACAAATTTCTAGAAAGTGCACAAAGTCATGGAAATTAAACAACTCATTACTGAATATGAATGGGTCAAAGAAGAAATCAAGAGAGAAATAAAATATTTCCTGCAACTAAATGAAAGTGAAAATACAACACAACAACCTCTGGGACATATTGAAAGCAGTTCTACAAAGGAACTTTATAGCTCTAATTGCCTTTATTAAAAAATCAGAAAGAACACAGATAAATTACTTAATGATGTAACTCAAAATTTTGGAAAAATAAAAACTAAATCAAAATTCTGTCAATGGCAAGAAATAATAAAAATCAGAGCAAAAATCAATGGAATAAAAAGAAAGAAATTAATACAAGAATTAACAAATTTAAGAGCTAGTTTTTTGAATAGATAAACAAAATTGACAGACCCCTGGCCCAACTAATCAAAGAAAGAAAGAGAGGATGCAAATTAACAGAATCAAAAATTAATGGGAAAACATTACAATAGACACCAAAGAAATTTAGAATATCATAAAGTAATAATTTAAAAACATGTATTCCATTAAATTTGAGAATCTAAAGAAATGGATGTTTGTATATTGAACCAAACCACAAAAATTAAAACCAAGAAGTCAACAGTCTAAACAAACCCAGAACAAATAAAGAGACTGAAGTAATAATAAAAAGCCTTAAACTTTAAAAAAACAAAAGTCCAGGACCAAATGTATTCACAGCAGAATTCTATCAAATTTTAAAAGAAGATCTACAGCCAATCCTTTTCAAACTGTAAGAAAGAGTGGGGGAGGGGAGGAAGGAGATTATGGACACACTCCCACTCACAATAGTCTTCAAGGAAATAAAAATATCTAGAAATAAACCTAACCAAGAAGTGAAGACCTTTAGAATGAAAATAGTAAACCTCTGAAAAAAAAGATAAAGACACTAGAAAGGGGAAAGACATCCTATGCTCATGAATTGGTAGAATTGATATTGTAAAAACGACCATTTTACAAAAGATATTTGCTGATTCAATGCAATCCCAGTCAAAATTCCCATCTCATTCTTCACGGAAATAGAAAAACTATCCTAAAATTTATATGGAACCACAAAAGACCCCAGATAACTAGCCAAAACAATCCTGAAGGAGAAAAAGTGCTCCTGTAACTACTCCATATCTCAATATATATTACAGAGCCATAATAATAAAAACAAAATGATACTGGTACAAATATATAAATAAAAACCAATGGAATAAAATTGAAGACTGAAACATGAGTACCCATAACTTCTGCCATATAATAGTTGACATAGATGCCAAAAATATGCTCTGGAGGAAAAGTATCTTTAAGAAATGGTTCTCAGAAAATTGTATGTCCACATACAGAAGAATGAAATTAGATTTATATTGTTTGGAGCACAAAGGTCCTTGCACTAACAAGTAAGCCCTTAAGAAAGCCAGGAATGCTAAATACACAGAGCAGTCTTTTCAAAAAGAGAGATGTATAACCTGTCTTCCTACCCAGAAGACTAGGAATAGAGGTGATTAATAGCCAGGTTATCTCTGTTATCTGAAGGGCCAAGTCATGTCAAGCTTACATAACCAGGACTAAAGATACTTAATAGTCTAGGTGACCTGTGTATTAGCTGTATGGCAAGAGGCTCCCCCAAGCCCTCCCACAACTAGGACTGGAGGTGGCTAATAGCCCAAATGACCTCCACACTATTTGTATGACTGAGACCACACCAGATCTTCCTGTATGTTCTTAAGATAATACATGTAGCCTAGAACTCATCTTCTTGGAAGAAGTGGCAATGTACTTAGAGTTGAGTTTCAATGTAATTGTGCCTCCTTGTGAACAGAGAATTATATTCCACCAGCAAACATTTTTCCAAACTATACTGTGTTTAAATATGCTTACAATAAACTGCTTGAGGTCAGACTCTAGAAGTTTGAATCAGTACTTTCTCACTAGGTTATGCTGAACTGGATTTTCTTATTGCCTCTTGCAGATCATTCTTCTGCTGATCATATCATTTGCAGGGAACACACACACACACATACACATCATATCTATCACTTTGCATACAAACTAACTCCAAATAGATTTTTAAAAAAACCTAAGCATGAAAGCTGAAGCACTGAAACTGCTAGGAGAAAACATAGGAAGTATCCTACATGATATATGAATATAAAAATACTTTCTGAACAGGACTTCATTTGCCCAAGAATTAAGGCCCAAAATGACAAGTGGAGCCTCATAAAAATAAAAATCTGCACAGCTAAAGAAACTGTGGTGATATATTGTGTTCCCCAATATATTGTGCACCCTGATAAATTTATCTGAGGTCAGAGAACAAAACAGCCACTAGACAGATAAAGAGGCACTCACACCTTTAATCCTAGCATTCCAGAGGCAGAGATCTGTCTGGATCTCTGTGAGTTTAAAGCCACACTGGAAACAGCCAGGCATGGTGACATGCCTTTAATCCCAGGAAGTGATGGCAGAAAGCAGACAGATACATAAGGCATGAAAACCAGGAACTAGAGCCTGGTTAAGCTTTTAGGAGCAGTTCAGCTGAGATCCATTCAGATGAGGACACAGAGGCTTCCAGTCTGAGGAAACAGGATCAGCTGAAGAATTAGTAAGGTGAGGTGGCTGTGGCTTGTTCTGTTTCTCTGATCATTCAATGTTCACCCCAATACCTGGCTCCAGGTTTGTTTTTATTAATAAGACCTTCTAACAATTTGTGCTACAAGAAACAATCAACCAGGTGAAGAGGAAATCTCATCAAATAGGAGAGAATCCTTGTCAACTATACATCTGACAGAGGATTAATATCAAGAATATGTAAAGAATTGAAAAAAAACCTATTCAAAAAATAAGCCTGAGGACTGAACCAAGAGTCCTCAAAAGAAGAAAAAAATATGGCTAAGAAATGTCTAAAAAAAATAATGTTCATTGTCCCTAGCAATTAAAGAAATGTAAATTAAAAACAACTTTGAGATTTCATCTTACCCCAGTCAGAATAGCTAAAATCAAGAAAACTGACAGAAAATGCTGATGAGGATGTGGGGGAAAACGTAGCCCTCATTCACTGTTGATTAGATTGCAAACTGGTTTGGCCTTTGTGGAAATCAGTGTGGAAAATTCCCAAGAAGCTAAGCATAAATCTACCATATGGCCCAGCTAACATACGCCCAAAGGACTTGACATCCTGTTCCACAAGCCACTGTGTTCACAAATAGAAACATCCTGAATGTCCTTCAACTGACAAATGGATAATGAGAATGGGGTACATATACACTATGGAATACTATTGAGATGTAAAGAAAAATGAATTTTTCAGGTATATAGATGGGACTAGAAAAGATCATATTGAATGAGATAACCCAGACCCACAAAGACTTGCATGTTCTTTCCCATCTGAGACTCTTAGTTCAAAATCTTCAGTAAAGAGCATATAATTTGATGTAACTGCAGAAATCCCATGCACAGGGTTGGGGGAGGATAGAGGAGCAGAAAGGGGACTACCAGGATACAAGAGATTACTTGAAAAATGGGAAAAACATGGTTGGGGTGGAAATGCTCTAATTAGGGAGGCAAATAAAGATAAATACAAAAGAAGGAAAAAGGAGGGTAAAATAAAAGTAAGGATATCTGAAAAAGTTACAAGAAATCATACTATTAATTATCTAAATAAAACTACCTATAATACATGTGTATGTATATACATATACATTCATAGTTGAAATGAAAATTTCCCTTCTGGACAAAGAATCCCCGAGAGCCATGGACTATTTAACATTTGATGCCATCTTTGGAATTTTTGGTCAGAATTGTCCAAGGAGGGTACCAAAACATTATAGGCTATTGCTGTTGCTCTTGGTTTGTACCCCAGAGGTGGAAGATAAATCCCTATTGCTAAAGATATCATGTGCTTAAGACATAGTACACAGAGACCCCTGAGCTGTATCTAATCTGAATGACCTCTCCCTGAGGAATAGCTTTCATGGTACCAGAAGAAACACTGCAAGCTTCCAAGGGAGGGCAACAACCAACAGTCCTATTCACCCATGATGCTTATGAACCATTCTGTGATTACACACCTATTAAAAGTTATGGCCATCATGGAAATACCTGTACAAATTAAAACAGATAATGCCCCAGCATATGTCTCCAAAAAATTAAGACAGTTCTTGCTTATTACAATATAAAGCATGTTACAGGTATACCACACAATCCCACAGGCCAAGCAGTCATAGAAAGATCCAATCAAACTTTAAAGGATATGCTAAATAAACAACAACAGGTAACAATGACTAGTGCTTTATTAACCTTGAATTTTCTCAATGCTGATGAGAAAGGAACAACAGCTGCGGAAAGACATTGGATGACAGACAAAACTCTTGAGGTAAAACAATCGGTTTATTTCAAAGATGTGTTGACCTCAGAATGGAAACCTGGATATGTCCTACAGTGGGGAAGGGGTTTTGCTTTTGTTTCCACAGGAGAAGAAAAGCTATGGATACCAACAAAATTAATAAAAATTCGATTTGAACAGGAGAAACCCCTTGATGAGGAAAAATAAAAGATCATCCACCAATGTGACATCTCTTCAGGTTGTAAGAAAAATTTAACAATCAAAGGTTGGGGTAGGGTTCTGTTTTTGTCTTTCCAGGATAATGGAAATACCCATCTTCCAGAAATCATAAGGCCTTGGATATCTGGATGTTTACAACAGAAAACAATCTACAAAGGGTAAGATATCACTGTCTAACATCTAGATCTCTATCAATCTAGAATAGTTATGGTTCCAATTCAATTATAAACCAAGCTGCCTTTGAAGATGGAATTGGCTCACTCCTTCTCTAAACCCAAGCATATTGATAAAAGAAAAGGTTGAGAGATTCTTCAGTCCCATATCAGAAGAGCCCTGTGATGTGAGACAGAAGGAAACAAATAATAAGGGACCATTGTCTTCAAGATTCTAATTTCTCTCCATGCTTACTCTTGATTTCTCAGAATCCTTTCTTATATGTCATGTCATCTTTAAATCCAAACCTTCCATTCTGATAAAAGTAAGTTTTTCCAATACCAATCTCTGAAGTCTCCAGAAGGAAGATGGGGCCCCAACAACAACAACTCTACCCAGTGCAGAATGATGCCATGATAACCATCATCATACTACACTTCTTGCCAGAATTTCAGACAATCTTACCCATTACTCTGAGAGTTGCTGCAGAATCTACAGTTAGTCTAAACTATCTGAGCTTTCTCAAAATACCATCGCTCCCTAAACAGCAGGAAGCAATTCTAAGAAAATAGTACCCCTTCTCCCTAAGGTTTCATATTTCTCAGGGTTATAGATAATGGTTCTAGGGTTGGGGTGGAAGAAACTGTTAAACTCAGTACTCTCCTTAAGGAAAGAAAATATGTCTCAAAAAAAAGGGAAATGAAGAAATGGAATGGATAGTTATAAGACATTATGGTAAACTATCATATACATTAGTAAACAAATTTAGTAATATAGCAGCCTTTAGATAATTTGCACTGTTATGAATTCTTATATGTTGATACAAATATAAACTTTTTATATTCCTATTTAAGATAATTTGTATATTGATACAAATACAGAACTATGTTATATTGTACACATATTTTTACTCTTATTTGAAATATTTGTGTATTGATACAAATGTAAATTTATATCTTTCATACTGTATGTATGTTCTACTTCTGTTTAAGATATTCTGTATACTGATATATATTTAGGATTATTATCATATTGCATATTGCACTATATATTCCTACCTCTGTTAAAGATATTTTTTATATTGTCACAATTTAAAGTCATTGTCCTTTTACTGTACATTTGCTTACAGACTGTTTGCCTTATTTATAGGAAGCCTTAGTCCTTAAGTTGTTTAGGTAGATAAGACTTATAGATTTATTGTCACCTATGCTTGTCATCTCTATAATTATGTTAGTTAGGTTATCCAGATTTATAAATACATAGGTCAAATGGACAGGTAATCTTCAAACACTTCATAGACCTAGAGAATATGGCATTTAAATAACTTAGAATTCTGTTGACATAAGACACAATTGCTCCTGGTAGCACCCATTTGATCCTGAGAGAATGTTGGGCTTCTAAGACATTTCCATTTGGAAGTTTGTCTTCTTGGCACAAAATGGCCTACTGGGCAAAGAACTGCCCTTGCCTCAACTGCTGACAGTACAAATGCTGTCCTTTCTGGACAAGTGGGACACAAGGAAAGCAACCACTATACTTTGCCAAGACAGGGTAAGATGGTCTTTCAGAATTCCTGCTTCTGAAAATGGTCTGTCAGATACTCTAGGCCTGTAGCCAATTTGAATGCACCAACAATGCTGAGAAACATTAGGTGACTGTCCAGGCTGCCAGCTGTCTCTGTCTACTCTTGCAAGACTCCCGAAAGTTGCTTGCGTCCTTCTCCCATTTCTCAGGTATTATTATATTCCTTCTCAGGTCTCTGATGAGGTTGAAGACTAGCAGTTATAGTTACAACTTAGTATATATACATATATAATATCTTAGATAGAATATATTAAGTATTAGACTCAGGTTCTTTAGGATAGAACACCTTTTGGAATGATCTTTGTAACATGCCACCTACCCATGCTCTAGACTTCCCTGGATTTTAGTATGTGTTTTTTGCTTGATATTGTTTGCATTTATTGTAATTCCAACTTATCTAGGTCATTATCCCTCATTACTCCTGGACAATATTTGATAACCATTTCTTTGTATATAGTCTTGTATTAGGTTAGAACCTTCTTATTTAGACAAAAGGGGGAGATGTAGTGGGTAGCCATACCAGCATTGCCCTGGAAGTTTCAACCCCCACTGAGGCTTCGGTAATGGTCATGCCCACAAGGCGGGGCTGAGGGAGGAAGCTGAAGACCCAGGATCAAGAGGAGAGGTCTCTCTTGGTTCTGGGACCCTGGACACTGGAGGTGGACTGAGCAGAGTTCTCCAGAGAACACTGCCGGACTGCGCCATACTTTTGCCAGACCCTACAACCTATTCCTTCATTTGTAAGTTACCCCACAAAACAAACCTCTCTTTTAACTATGTGGAGTGGCCTTAATAGTTTCACCAATAGTGGCACACATACTTTAGCAGTAACTAATAGCTCCCTAATTGGAATTAAGATCCACTCAACAAAAGAGAAATCATTCTAGTACTAGAAATATAGCCAGTGACCCAGTGAAGTAATGGATCTTGGAGGAGAACCTATATCCACCCTTTACTATGTAGTAGGCTACTGAATTATAGATAAACCATCTCATGAAAGTATTCCTAAGAATACTTGAAGTGCTAAAATTTATTGGGGAGGGAGATGTTAAAACTGGTCTCTGATCACTTTGATGAGCCAAATTTCTATGGTAAGTTGGTCTCTGGACCAACCATGAATTCCTATACAATGTGATCCTGAGCTAAAGTTGACTGCCTGATCATTTAACTGCTATCTCTCCTCATTCTGTAAACAACATTTGCTAGCTGAAGATGTGTAGAACTGCCTTTCTATATTTTTTTGTCCTTCAAAACTAGAAAAACTGAATGTTAAGGCCAGCAACTCTTGTGACAGTTTGGCTGGTGGTGAATAAAGACTCCATTTGGCTTGTTTGGGCATATTGGGAGTTTTTCTCTTCAGGTACCCCATAACAACTAAGCCAACATAAACCCTAAATACACTCTAAATATTTAGCAGTATACCCAGAGATAGGTGTAGTTCTCACTGAATGAAAATGGCGACATGGTTGCTTCTGGGTATGGTTGAGGAAAGGTGTTTTATTTTAGATATTGTTGATCCCACTGAGTGAGAATAAAGACCACCACCCAAATTGAAGTCAATTAAGCAAGCTTTACTTACTATGCATAGGACTAACTCTAAAAAGTGGGATTTGAGAGAGCAGTATGGGTTTTCAGGCCCCTTTTTATAGGGAAAAAGGTGAGATCTGGGGACTTTCAAAGGAATTTAGTAAGGACTTGGCAAGCAAGTTTTAGAGAAGCAGACAGCAGATTTGATTTTAGATCATCTTGGCAGAACATATCAAGATATCTCAATATTTCTTGGCAGAACACCTTATCAAGGTATGTTCAGGGTATGTTCATTCAAGGTGTGACTCAAACCCCATAGGTTGAAGAGCATGTCAAATTGCAGTAACAGGTTAAAGAAAGGTCCAACTTGAATTTTGCCATAAACAGAAATGAACTTTTGATCTTATAACAAAAATGGCTTCTAACCTTAAGATGGAGTCAGGCTGGTCCATCTGAGGAAGAAAACAGCCAGAGGCATCTGGGAGAGTCCAGACTGAACCAGGCCATGAGGGAAGAGAGAAGGGGCAGAATGCGAATGGAAAATAATCAGGGCAAGCAGACCAAGAGAGGAGACATGATCCAAGAGAATATGTGGACCAAGATAACACATAGTCAAAATAGCTTAGTAATATAGGGATCAGGGGGAAGGGAAACCCATTCCCTGGGCTGGAGAGGTTCAGGGTAGTGGGGGTGAGTAAGAAGTTCTGGGAGTAGCTACAGGTAGTGATTGATATTTTTACTAGATTCCTACAGGATCTGACATCCCAGCCTTTTGTTGATAATAAGGGGCAATGTAATTTCTTCTTTAACTACTTCCTGCTGAAATTGGGGCATCATTGTCAGGGCCCAGGAAAGTTGGAATATTGGTCAAAGCTGAGAAGGGAGTGATGAGTGCAGACTAGGGGGCATCTGTTTTGCTCTCTGCCTGTGGTCTGTGGGACTACCTGGGAACAGTGGAGTGCAGCAGCATTGTAGCAGTCTGGAATGCAGATTCTGAAGGAACACCAAAGGGTGGCAGTTTTTGAGCAATTTGAAGTCTACAGTTGTTTGGAAATTTCTGGGTCCAACCCTGCCTTTGGATGGTCCTTGGTATAAGGGAGTGTGGTTTGAGAAATACTAGATATGAAAAATAGAGACATAGACAAAGAAAATACAGAGATACAGGATAGCTTTGAGAGGCTTCTGGGTCAATACCTCAGTTGCCATGAATTTATTCCTAATGGGATTTTTATACACCAGCAAGGAAAGAGGCAAAAGACTTCCCCTTTCCAAGGTCAAGGTACAAAGTACAAACGTGTGTAGACCCTTCTTTAATTCTCAAAACACCTGGTAACCATGCCTTTGGCCAAAACATCCTATTATGCAACCTTGTGGGGCAAAGCAAACTGAGACTCTCGAACACTGAGTCAAGATGGAATAAGGACTCACTATGGAGTTTCTGATGCAGTGACTGAGAATATAACTCCTCCCTCTTAACTTTTTGAAGTTGTATCTTGAGACTGCCATGGGTTCACTCAACAATGCCTTGTCCTTGAGCATTAATAAGGAATGCCTGTTTTATGCTCAATTTTCCATTGGGAACAAAATTGCTGAAATGCTTTACTAATATCTCCAGGTCCATTATCCATTTTTATAATTTTAGGATGAACTATTTGCAATAATCTAGAAAACTGTAGTCACAGCTCACAAGTCTACTATCTTAGCTGAAGCTGGAGTTGTTTGTACTATGTAAACTTTACCATCAATAACATAAGCAGCTCTCCCATTGGAAGAACCATCAGTAAAAACTAGCATAGCATCTTTTACAGGAGCCTTCATCACAAACTTAAGAAATATAAAGGAATGCATTTAGGCAAATTGCAACAATTGATCAGCTGGAAAATGACTATCAATTATTCCCAAAAACTGAGAAAAAGCAATTGCCTAAAAATCATCATTTTGAAATAACTAATCAACTTGTTGTTTAGTAAAAGGAACACTGATCACATTTTGGTTCTCTACCAAAATATTGCCTAGATTCTATCTGGTTTTTCTGTTCTAAATAAGCTACTGCTTCATCATAATTTCTTATTTCTGAGGCTTAATTTCTTTAGGTTACAAAATATGTCCCAAATACTGAAAAGGTGGCTGTCTTTACACTTTCTATGAGGCAGTTAGTAACCCTGCATGGGCAAGGCTCTGCTGAAGCTGTTAATTGATCTAGCTTGGTCACCTTTCCAGCCTAGAGCACACACAGCTCCACCTCACCAGGCCAACAGGAGCCCAGGCTCTGTTCAGGCTGGGCGTGTCTGTGTGTGTGTGTGTGTGTGTGTGTGTGTGTGTGTGTGTGTGTATGTGTGTGTGTGTGTGTGTGTGTGTGTGTGTGTGTGTGAGAGAGAGAGAGAGAGAGAGAGAGAGAGAGAGAGAGAGAGAGAGAGAGAGATGGCCAATCCATCCCTATGCAGTGACAGCATGGCCCAAGCTCTCTGATCTGAAGCCTGCTGCCCCTCCAAGACTCCACCTTGCCTCTGTGGCTTCTTTGCCCTCGTGGGCTCAGTCACCACCACCTCCTCTTCCTCAGCTTGATCTCTCTGGAAACAGACTCCAGACATACCAGCAGACCCCCTAGGCCATTCTAATCCAGCCACTACAGTAGGAAAAGAAGTGCCCTTTTGAGAAGAGGAGACCTGAAGAGTCTCCAATTTCTGTGAAAGGAAAACTATTAAACTTTCAAACCCTTCAGCTCCTCCTTAGTCTCATCACAAGGTTTCTGTTCCCCAAACTCAGCTTCATAAAGGTGTCCGCATCTAGCAGCTCCAATAACTCTAGACCCAACTCAGGCCTGCATCCTCAGTACATCTAGATCATTCACTCAGACTCACACCATCACTCATTCAAACCTACATGACATACCCAGAGATTCACAATATCAAATCACTTTCTCAGATCTAAAAAAAAAAACCACAAAGTCAAACCTTTGTGACTTATATACTTGCTGCAGCCCTAACTTTAGCTTCTCTGGCTTTTATCATATCTTTAAACAGTTGTCTACTATTACCCTGCTTTATATTCACAATTCTACTTCAGAGCAAAAACACCACACTTACGTCAACTTGTCTGATGTCCATCACTGGAATCTAGCTGTATACCAGGCCCCACCATCTGGGCATCATCTGCCAGGTCTAGCCCAACTTTTGGATGGTCCTTGGTATAGCGGAGTGTGGTTTGAGAAATAATAATTATGAAAAATAGAGGTGTAGGCATAAAAGAAAAAGACAGAGACACAGGATAGCTTTGGAGGCGGGGAGCCTCTGGGTCAATACCTCAGTTGCCCTGAATTTATTTCTAATGGGATTTTTATACACCAGCAAGGAAAGAGGCAAAAGACCTGCCCCTTTCAAGGTCAAGGTACAAAGTACAAACAAGTGTAGACCCTTCCTTAATTTCAAAACACCTGGCAACAAAGCCTTACAGCAGAGTATCTTGTAATTGGGCCTTGAAGTATATGATACCTGGTAACCATGCCTTTGGCCAAAACATCCTATTATGCAGCCTTGTGGGACAAAGCAAACTTGGACTCTCTGACCCTGAGTCAAGATGGAATAAAGCCTCACTATGGAGTCTCTGTGGGCCCCCACAGGAAATCTGCTGGAACAGATGTAGATTAGGGAAAGAAGATAAAGTTAAGAAGCTTATGGACACGTTTTTTTCTTTTTTTTTTCTTTTTTTACTATTAAGAAATTTTCTATTCACTTTATATACCAACCACAGACAACCCCCTCTTCCCTCTTCCCACCCCTCAGCCTTCCCTCCTAACCCACCCCCTATCCCCACATTTTCCAAGTCAAGGTCTCCCATGGGGAGTCGGCAGAGCCTGGCACATTCAGCTGAGGCAGGTCCAAGCCCCTCCCCCCTGCACCAAGGCTGTGCAAGGCATCACACCCTAGGCATTGGGCTCCAAAAAGCTTGCCCATGCACCAGGGATGGATCTCGATCCCCCTGCCTGTGGGCCCCCCAAACAGTTTAAGCTAAACAACTGTTTTCCGTATCCAGAAGGCCTAATCTAGTCCTATGGGAGCTCCATAGCTATTAGTCCACAGTTCATGGGTTATATGGGAAAGTTTTTATCTTGGATGTACTCTTGAAATTTCTAGGCCCATGTCCTGGTAGTTGGTTAGGGATGGGGTTCCCAAGACCAAGGGAGAGAGAGATCCCACCCTCAGGAATAGGCAGGTGGGGAAACTTGGGCTGTTGATTAGCAGGAGTACTTATCTGGAGTCCATTGGACCTATGACAGGGGGATCCAAGTCTCATGACTCCCCAAAGCTTACATAAATTTTATGTTTGTAAACAGACTAAAGTTTTAGACATACAAATTTTAGTCATATAAGCATTATCATTGTTTATAATCTGTGCTGAAATCTACATTGTAGGAAAAGCAGTAGACTCATGCCTTTGAGTTATAACATAAGTTTAGGGATCCCAAAATGATTCTTGATTAAAAGCATTAACAGCAGAGATGTTCATCATGTTGAGAAGCACTTTTAACTCTATACTTAGTAGACAAAGGAAATTTAACATCTTGAGCTTGTGACTATGATAATAGTAGCAGTGCTTTACCAGGATTAGATTAATAGCTTAACAGAACTCCATTGATTAATGTTAAAACTCAGAACTTTTGAAATCTTTTTATAACAATACCACAGCAAGAAGGAAAAAATCTGAAACAATTTTATACCATTACAATTTGTTTACTTAAGCTTTCACTCTTACTCTTTGCAACAGAGCAATGACTCAAACTGCAGAGTTGTAGAGCCCAGTCCCATCTACAACACAACTCTTGCAACTAAGGCTCCAGGATCACTGTGGAAGAGGAAGTTGAAAGAGGAACAGAAAGTTTGCTGTGGGATTATATCTCCTAGAAAAGTCAGAGAAGCTAAGTCCTTGAAGTTAACATGAAGTGTCTCACCAAAATATCTGCTCAAACATGTCTGAAACAAGTAGGATACCAATAGATATGCTAATTCAGAAGGAGGAAAGCTCAAGAAGCCTCAACTCCAGATAAGGAACTACAGGCAACTAAGGAATGTCAAGAATGGAAACAATAGTCTTCCCCAGGGTAGAGCAAACCAAATGATCAGCCCTGAAAACATAAACAAACAAGTTATATTATACGGACTGAACAGGCAATATTTATATAATATGTGTGTATGTTTGTACATAAAACAAGAGCTAAAGAAAGAAGCCATACAATTTGAATGAGTGCAGTTGGGGGAGGTACATGGTATAGGTTGCAGGGAGGAAAGTGAAGAGGAAGAATTATGCAACTATAGTCTCAAAAAAATTTAAATGCACTAAGTCATATGACACAAGGTTAATTGTGATCTTATTATCCTACAATTGATTGTGTATGGGGGATGGTATCCCTGAAAAAAAATCCAGCACCAGCAAGATGGCTCAGCAGGTAGAGAGAGGAGCTTGCTGTGTAAGCTTGGTGACCTAATTTTCATCCCCAGAACCCACATAAAAGGTTGGAAGGAGAGAACTGACTCCACAGAGTTGTTCTCTGACCTCCATATGCACCCTCCATACACATATCATGCTACATTAATAAAAAAATACTTTAAAATAAATCCATAGCAATTAGTCTGATAAAATAATTTTAATGTACATAATTTATAGGAATTTAAATTCTTTATTGACATAAAACATTTGTGTTCTTATAGGTCTTCAGGAGTACCAAGTCTCTTGGCTGAACCTCATCAAGATAAGATTCCTGGTCAGTGTCTGACTGCCTAATAAAATGTCCCAGAGGAGTTTATCCTGTTGGTTTTAATGAGGTAGTGCAATGTTATTCATTAAGCAGCACTGTTACCGTGCAAGAAAAGCCATGAGGTATGACAAAACCCACTATAAGAGTTTTATTAGGAGAAGGGAGGGACAGAAGAGGATGTGACTAGACCTATGAAAGACATGTGCATGGAGACGATGGGAGGAGAAGAAGAGGAAGAGGGAGGAGTCTGTGATCTACTTCTTATGGATTCCCCTGCACATATGCATATGGGCTTATGGAGCTGTGCCAAGCATGTGCATAGATTGTGTGATCACATTGTGTGCAAATTACACGATCATGCAGCATACAGATTATGTAGGATGTAAGGCCCCTTGCTTGGCTACTGAACTGTGCATGTGCGTCATGTAACTGGGGGAATAGTGAGGAATTCCAGTATTCCAAACTTTTTGCTTATTATAAAAAAAAGGGCAGGTGAACAGGAACAGGGGTGCTGTGTCTCCCAAGAACTTCTTACAGCTGACTTGGTGGGCATCAGTTGACTCTTGAGGGGGAGTAGGGAAGAGGGCTTCTGAGGTAGCCAGACATCCTGGGATAGTGGGCTGTCATCTGCTGCTTTGGAGTCATTTATTATCTTTCTCAGCTTGGGATTTCTGTCTTCTTGTGTCTGCGAGGGTGCTGGTGAGACAGAGAAAAGCTTAGAAAAAAAAGAATTATATATATTTTTTTCCTTTGGGGGGGTCCCAGGGTGAGGGAGGGGGTCCTAGGACCAGGAAAGTTTGGATTATACTTATCTGAAGCAGATCTGACCTGTCTAGATGTATTTAAGCTGGTTTCTGGAGCTCAGAAGAATTTTTACACATATCAAGAAGCAGCCATGGGAAATTTAAAATCTTGGTCTGGTGACCATGATATTGTAATGTTTAATACTTTGCTATATTGATTAGTGTTAGAGAGAGAGAGAGAGAGAGAGAGAGAGAGAGAGAGAGAGAGAGAGAGAGAGAGAGGGAGATTTGGACCATGCTTTTAATTTTTACTTGAGATAAGCCTTATCTGAGACAGATTAATTTAAGGCACCTGTTTCTTTGATTAGTTTAGTATCCAGGAAATAGGTGATCAATTGCTGAGTCTGGACCATTTTGGGTCTGTGGGTGTAAATACCTCTGGACTGTTCCTGTTCCTTACTGCCTGGATATATTTATTTAATGGTCCTTGGCCTCCAGCTCTATGGTGGTTCCTGTAACAATTAGCTGAGTAGTTAATTAGGAGTGGGAACCAGGAATAAAGAGCTTGTGGAGTGAAACCTCATTCTTCTGGAATTGGTGTCCTCTGTAACTTGAGAGAGAGCAGGGCCCTGTCTGTGTCACTGTGCATGAGGAGGAGAAGAGGCACTGCTGGTCTAGAGTGAGGCAAATGGGGGGAGCAAATGAAATGAAAGCTCCTACCTTAGCTAGAAAATCTCTTCCCATTAGGTACCCCTGAAAGAACAATTAAGTGGTGGGGTCTAGTGAGGTGGGTAAGGCTGTCCCCCTACCCCAACAATAAGGAAATGAGAAGGAGAGTTGGCACCCCAAAACTCCCTCAGGATCGAGTAAGTGGTTTGGTGTCCAAAAGGAAGGAAATGGATCACCCCATGCTGCAATAGCTATCCTAGCTTCCCTGTGAGCCCATGGCCAAGCCTAGGAGATAGCTGGAGGATGGTCTTGGTTTGATGCCCCCATGCCATGAGGTTCATGGAGGGGGGGTAGTCAGCTGACCAGTGTCTCTCTCAGTGGCATTTTGGACAAGGCTCAATTGATGGCCTGTGTGGGGAAGGGTACACAGAAGCCCAATGGCTTTTTCTACCACACTTAAAACAGGGACCTGGAAGCCTTCCGGCAGCCAATCGGATAGCATATGCCAGCATTTGGAAATTCTGTTCACAGGCTTTCTCACCTTTCCCAGGGTACCTTAAATGCTACAGCTGAGACTTCTGCCTGTGGGGTCAGGGTCCCTCTTTCCAGATGCTTAAGTTAACCCTGATGTTTGGAAGCTCTGGGAGACATGAGACAGATTGTATTCCTTATCTTGAATTATGTTTTTTTAGTTTTTAACAGTTTACTAGTTTGAGGACAGCTTTAGGAAGATTTGCCAGGAGGCAAGCTATAAAGTGGTCTCTAGCTAGAGAGCCGGATGGTTTTTGTCATCCCAATGTGGGTCCTGATTGAAAACTCATTTGCATGAGTCCTAGTCTGCTTCCAGACCCATGGGTGCTTCTCAGGGAAGCTTAAGAATGGGTGAGAGAAATAGCAAAGGTGGGAGCCAGAGTTGGGCAGTTGGAATGGTCTACCTGATACCAGAGAGCAGAGCAGAGGTCAGATAGGTGGGGATTCTTGGAGTCAGAGATTCCTCGGGTTAAGGTTGCATGTGGGCAGGAGAGGAAGAATAAGAAAGGGTGGGCTCAGAGCTTAGGTAAAAAGCTTAGGGATAAGGCAACTCTTTTCATTTGCCCATTCGCTAGCAAAATTTAGGTAATTCCCATGAAATATTGGGGTCCAAGCAGCCATTATATGGCTATATTTACTGGTATTTAGGGATATTTAAGGCATTTCTCAGAGGAGGAATGGGACCAAGAGGAGGAAGCCTTTATGTCCCATGACTACAGCGAGAGAAGAAAATAAAAGATTAAAATAAAAAACAGCATCAAAGACTCCAGTCTCAGGCATCCCTGAGGTTAGAGAAGGATCTGTGAATCAGCACAAGTTACCAGCACAAGTTATCCCACCCTTCATCAAGAGAGGGGTAAGGGCTGGGAGTGTATGTACCCGGAGGATCCCCTGGGGGTCTGAGAGCATTCAATGCTCGTCAAAAGAGAAAAGAGTCATGTTGTATGCAGCCTGAGGACCCCCCAGAAGTCCAACATTGAGAAATATATCTCAGGCTACAGTCGTGAGAAACAACAAGGGATTTCAAAGGGGAAAATCACCAATCTGAGCAGACAGTGTTGTGCAGAGTGGTCCAGCAGCCAACAAAATGAAAAAAGCGGGCAGTCATAGATCGAAGAAACCTAGGTACAAGGTCTCAGATGCAGGGCACTGGGAGAGTCTGCTTCATATCGGCACCAATGTTGGTTTTAGTGCGACAGCGCAATGTTAAGTGACGCTATTACCATGCAAGAAAAGCCACAAAGTATGACAAGATCCACTACAAGAGTTTTATTAGAAGGGAGGAACAGAAGAGACCGTGACCAGGCCTATGGAAGACATGTGCATGGAAAGGGGGGGGGGGGGGTCTGTGATCCACTTCTTATGGATTCTCCTGCACATGCGCATATGAGGTTATGGAGCTGCACCATGCATGCACATAGATTGCGTGATCATGCATGCAAAATTATGCGATCACGCAGCACACAGATTATGTAGGATATAAGGCCCCTAAACTGTGCATGTGCGATCATGTAGTTGGGGGAGTGGCCAGGAATTCCAATACATCCTTCAGGCATGAAGTGTCCAGATGAGTGTTGGTGAGTTTCCTAAAGGCCTTAAACACCCTGTTGAGAAATAGTTCAGTGTTTTCCTCCCTTCCTTGAATAACCTTTCTAATCTTGTTAGTGTTAACAAGTTTCTTAATTGTCATATGGCTCAGGTCCTGGAACCCTGAATAAAAGTCTCAAGGAATGTAGAAAGGACAGACACATGTACAGTAAAGCTGAGATCAGAGGGGAATTTTCTAACTTGCTTCAACATTAACCTTAACATGTTTATTAGATACAGAACAGTGAGAGGGCTTAGCTAATTTCAGTAGAGAGATCTCTATAAGTGAGCAGTGTCAGGCTATAAAATTCTAGGAGGAAAAAACTGCAGTTACTAATCTTTTGTAAACACTCATACTTAGAACACTGAGAACTTGCCTACTCTTCTTGAGCCAGACTTACATGGTGTGGTACTTTGAATGTAGTTGGCCCTCATAAGTTCATAAGGAGTGGCACTATAAGAAAGTATAACTTTGTTGGAGTAGGTATGGCCTTGGTGGAGGAAGTGTGTCACTGTGGGGGTGGGCTTTGAGGTATCCTATGCTCAGGATACTGCCCAGTGTCTGGAGTTACTTCCTGTGGCCTTCTGATCAAGATGTAGCCAGCACCATGTCTGCCTGCATACCACCATACTCCCTGTCATGATGATAATGAACTGAACCTCTGAAACTGTAAGCTACCACATCAATTAAATGTTTTCTTTGTAAGAGTTGCCATGGTCAACTGGGCAGTGGTGGCACACATCTTTAATCCCAGCACTTGGGAGTCAGAGCCAGGTGGATCTCTGTGAGTTCGAGGCCAACCTGGTCTACAGAGTGAGATCCAGGACAGGCACCAAAGCTACACAGAGAAACCCTGTCTTGAAAAAAACAAACAAAAGAGTTGCCATGGTCACAGTGACTCTTCACAGCAATAAAAACACCTAACTACCCCCCCCACACACACACCAAGAAAACCGTGTCTGCAACATCAGCAACCACCGGCGTCTTAAGCACACCCTGAACCAACTGGGAATAGAATCCATTCATAGGGAACAGGTAAGATCCCATCTCCAGACTGGGCAGACAAGGTCTCTAGCCCCTAGGCTCCAAGGGCATATTCCATGCCCCTCTCCCCCAGCCATTGGAGCCCCAGAGATCAGGCAGCTGCCTCTTCCCCCACCCCCTCACCAAGAAAACAGGCCTCTGTGCACCAGGGAAAACCAGAGTCATAAGTCCACCCTACACCAATTGGGAACAGGTAAGGGCCCATCTCCGGACTGGGCAGACCAGGTCCCAAGTCCCTAGCCATGGGGGCACATTCTATGACCCTCCCCGAAGCCATTGGAGTCCCAAGGACCAGGCAGCTGCTTCTTCCCCTGCCCCTTGGCCAAGAAAACCATCACCTGCAACACCAGTCACCACCAGAGTCATAAGCCCACCATGCACCAATTTGGAACAGAATCCATTAGCACTGATTGGACCAAGAGCCTGGATCAGACCAAGAGCTTCCATTAGACCAAGAGTATCAATTGGACCAAGAGAGGCTCCCTCAGACACAGACACTACTTGCACAGAGTAGAAGAAGAGATGCCAGTGCAAAAATACAGTCAACAACATAAAGACCAATAGGGCACCATCAGAACCTAGTGGTTCTACATCCCAACACAGAAGAAGCAGAAGAAATTGACCTTAAAAATGACTTTAAGAAGATGATAGAGGCCTTAAAACAGGACATGAAAATTTCCCTTAAACAAAAAAAAAATTGGAAGAAATCAATAAATCCCTTAAAAAAACCAAGAAAAAGCAATTAAACAGGTGAAGGAAACAGTCCAAGATTTGAAAACTAAAATAGAGGCAATAAAGAAGACACAAACTGAGGGAATGCAGGAAATGGAAAATCTGAGTAAATGAACAGGAATTACAGATGCAAACATAACCAACAGAATCCAAAATATGGAAGAGATCATCTCTGGAGTTGAAGATACACTAGAGGAATAGATTCATTAGTCAAAGAAAACACTAAAGCCAAAAAAAAATCCTAACAAAACATCCAGGAAATTTGGGACACCATTAAAAGACCAAACCTAAGAATAATAGAGATAGAAGAAGGAGAAGAATACCAACTCAAAGGCACAGAAAATATATTCAACAAAATCATAGAAGAAAACTTTCCCAACCTAAAGAAGGAAATGTCTATGGAAGGTACAAGAAGGTTGCAGAATACCAAATAGAATGGATCCAAAAAGAAAAGTCCCCTCACCACATAATAATCAAACCACTACACATACAAAATACAGAAAAAATATTAAGAGCTGCAAAGGAAAAAGGACAAGTAACATATAAAGGCAAACCCATCAGAATAACACTTGACTTCTCAATGGACACTCTGAAAGTCAGAAGGTATTGGACAGACATTGTGCAGACACTAAGAGACCATGGATGCCAACCTAGACTATTATGCTCAGCAAAACTCTCAATCACCATAGATGGAGTAAACAAAATATTCCATGATAAAACCAGATTTAAAAAATACCTATCCACTCAAAGGGGTGCCTGGACTGGTCTACTCTGGTGACTGGTCTAGTGAATACCCTAACTGTCATTATAGAGCCTTTATCCAGTGACTGATGGAGGTGGATGCAGGGATCTTCAGCTGGGCGCCAGGCTGGGAATCCAGTCAATGGGAGAGAGGAGGATTCTGAGAGCATGGGAAGTCGAGATCTGATGGGAAGACTTGCAGAGATGACCAGTGGCCACACTGGTGGAGACCCATGAACTGTGGACTAGTGGCTGTGGAGCCCCCATGGGACTGGACTAGGCCTTCTGGATATGGGAGACAGTTGTTTAGCCCAAACTGTTTGGGGGACACACTGGTGGAGGGATCCATCCCTGGTGCATGGGCAGGCTTTGGAGAGCCCAGTGCCTGTGGTGTGGCACCTTGGGCAGCCTTGGTGCAGTGGGGAGGGACTTGGACCTGCCTCAGCTCAGTGTGCCAGGCTCTGCTGACTCCCCATGGGAGACCTTGATTTGGAGGATGTGGGGATGGGATATGGCTTGGGAGAGAGGGTTGGGGATGGGAGGAGGGAGGAGGTGAGATCTACTTCCAATTTTTTTGTATCTGTTGAAATTTGCTTTGTGACTGAGCATGTGGTCAATTTTAGAGAAAGTTCTATGGGGTGCTGAGAAGAAGGTTTTTTGTGTGTTAGTATGGAATGCTGTGTATATATCTATTAAGTTCATTTGAGTCATAACTTCTGTTAGGTCCCTTGTTTCTCTGTTAAGTTTCAGACTGGTAGATCTATCCAGTGGTGAGAGTGGAAGTAGAGTGAGTAGAAAATTTCTTAATGAAAAAAAAATACCTATCCACAAATTCAGCCCTACAGAAAGCACTAGAAGGAAAAGTCCAACCTAAGGAAGTTATATACACCCATGAAAACACAGGTAATAGATAATCCCATACCAAGAAATACCAAAGAAGAGAAACACACAACACTATAACCAAAAAATAAAGGAATTAACAATCACTGGTCATTAGTATCCATTAATACCAATGGTCTTAATACACCTATAAATAGATGCAGGCTAACAGAATGGATACAAAAACAGGATCTGTCCTTCTGCTGCATATAAGAAACACACCTCAAATTCAAAGACAGACACTACCTCAGAGTAAAAGGCTGGGAAAAGACTTTCAAATCAAATGGACTTAAGAAGAAAGCTGGTGTAGCTATCCTAATATCTCATAAAATAGACTTCAAACTGAAATCAAGCAAAAGAGATCAGGAAGGACATTACATATTTATCACAGGGAAAATCCAACAAAATGAAATCTCAATTCTGAATATTTATGCCCCAAATACTAGGACACCCACATTTGTAAAAGAAACATTACTAAAGCTTAAATTGCACATCAAACCCCACACACTAGTAGTGGGAGATTTCAACATCCCACTCTCACCACTGGATAGATCTGCCAGTCTGAAACTTAACAGAGAAATAAGGGACTTAACAGAAGTTATGACTCAAATGAACTTAATAGACATCTACAGAACATTCCATCCTAACACACACACACACACACACACACACACACACACACACACACACACACAAAAAAAAAAAAAAACCTTCTTCTCAGCACCCCATAGAATTTTCTCTAAAATTGACCACATGCTCAGTCACAAAGCAAATCTCAACAGATACAAAAAAAAAATGGAGTAACCCCTATATTTTATCAGACAATCATGGCCTAAAGTTAGATTTCAACAACAACAAAAGTTACAGAAAGCCTACAATCTCACAAAAACCAAATAATGCCCAAATGAATCACCAATGGGTCAAGGAAGAAATAAAGAAAAAAATTAAAGATTCCCTAGAATTCAATGAAAATGAAAGTACAACATACCCAAACTTATGGGACACTCTGAAAGCAGTGCTAAAAGGAAAATTCATAGCACTAAATGCCCACATAAAGAAGCTGGAGAAATCTCACACTACTGACTTAACAGAACACCTGAAAGCTCTTGAACAGGAAGAAGCAAAGTCTCCCAGGAGGAACAGATGCCAGGAAATAATCAAATTGAGGGCTGAAACCAATGAAATAGAAACAAAGAGAACAATGCAAAGAACTAATGATACAAAAGTTAGTTCTTTGAAAAAAATCAACAAGATAGACAAGCCCTTATCCAAATTAACCAAAAGGCAGAGCGAGAGCATCCAAATCAACAAAATCAGAAATGAAAAGGGAAGCATAACAATAGACAATGAGGAAATCCAGAGAATCATCAGGTCATACTTCAAAAACCTCTACTCCACAAATTGGAAAATCTTAAAGAAATTTGCAATTTTCTGGATAGGTACCACATACCAAAATTAAATCAAGACCAAATACATTATGTAAATAGACCAATAACCCCTAAGGAAATAAACAGTCATTAAAAGTCTCCCAACCAAAAAAAAAAGAAAAAAAAAAAAAAGCCCGGGACCAGATGGTTTCAGCGCAGAATTCTACCAGATTTTCAAAAAAGAGCTAATTCCAATACTCTTCAAATTGTTCCACACAATAGAAACAGAAGGAACATTACCAAACTCTTTTTATGAAGCTACAGTTACCCTGATACCCAAACCACACAAATATGCAACAAAGAAAGAGAATTACAGACCAGTCTCTCTCATGAACATTGATGGTGCTGGCATAACTGGATGTAAACATGTAGAAGAATGTCAAATATCTGTCACCATGCACAAAATGCAAATCCAAGTGGATCAAAGAACTCAACATAATCCAGTTACACTGAACTTGTTAGAACAGAAAGTAGAAAGTAGTCTTGAATGCATTGGCACAAGAGACCACTTCCTAAATATAACACCAGTAGCACAGACACTGAGAGCAACAATTAATAAATGGGACCTCCTGAAACTGAGAAGCTTTTGTAGGGCAAAGGACATGGTCAATAAGACAAAAAGATAGCCTTCAGAATGGGAAAAATCTTCACCAGCCCCACATCTGACAGAGGGTTGATCTCCAAAATACATGAAGAACTCAAGAAACTAGACATCAAAATACCTAACAGTACAATTAAAAAATGGGCTATAGAGCTAAACAGAGAATTCTCAACAGAAGAATCTCAAATGGCTGAAAGACATTTAAAGAATTGCTCAACATCCTTAGTCATCAGGCAAATGCAAATCAAAATGACTCTGAGATACCATCTTACACCTGTCAGAATGGCTAAGAATAAAAACACTAAAGACAGCTTTTGCTGGAAGGATGTGGAACAAGGGGGAACACTCATCCACTGTTGGTGGGAGTGCAAACTTGCATAGCCACTTTGGAAATGAGTATGGCCATTTCTCAGAAAATTGGGAATCAAGCTTCCTCAAGACCCAATGATGCCACTCTTGGGCATATACCCAAGGGATACTCAATCATACCACAAGGACACCTGCTCAACTATGTTCATAGCAGCCTTATTTGTAATAGCCAGAAACTGGAAACAACCCAGATGTCCCTCAACTGAAGAATGGATTTAAAATTTGTGGTACATATATACAGCAGAGAAATACAATGGCATCATGAGGTTTGCAGGCAAATGGATGGACCTAGAAAATATCATCCTGAGTGAGGTAACCCAGACTCAAAAGGACAAACATGGTATGTACTCGCTCATAAGTGGATTCTAGATGTAAAGCAAAGGATAACCAGACTGCAACCCACAGTTCCATGGAGGCTAGCTAGCAGACAGGACCCTAGGAAGGACACATGGATCACCCAGTGAAGGAGAAATGGATGAGATCTACATGAACAAGCTGGGGATAAGGGGAGGTAATTCAGGCCAAGAGATGGGGGATGAGAACATAGGGGAACAGGAGGTTTGAGCTGGAACAGGGACAGAATGGGAAAGCAAGGAAAGAGATACCATGATAAATGAAGACATCATGGGAATAGGGAGAAACAGAGTGCTAGGGAAGTTCCCAGGAATCCTCAAGGATGACACCACCATAGACTACTGGCAATAGCTGAGAGGGTGCCTGAACTGGCCTACTCCAGTAATCAGATGGCTGAATACCCTATGTCATCATAGAACCCTCACCCAGTGACTGATGGAAGCAGATGCAGAGATCCATGGCCGGGCACCAAGCTGAGCTCCAGGAGTCCAGTTGATGAGAGAAAGGAGGGATTCTATGAGCAAGAGACATTGAGATCATGATGGGAAAATGTACAGAGATGACCAGCCAAACTAGCAGAAACGTATAAATGGTGGACCAATAGTTCAGAAGCCCCATGGTACTGGACTAGGCCCTCTGGATAGGTGAGACAGTTGTTTTGCTAGGACTATTTAGGGGGCCACCAAGTAGGCAGTGGGATTGGGACCTGTCCCTAGTGTCTCTGAGACAGCATTTTAGAGCCTAGTACCTATGGTGGGACACTTTGTGCAGCCTTGGTGCAGGGAGAAGGGGCTTGGACCTGCCTCAACTGATTCCAGGCTCTGCTGACTCCTTGTTGGAGACCTTGCCTTGGAAGTGGGAATGAGGGGTGGGTTGAGGGGGATGCTGGGGATGCGAGGAGGGAGGAGAGGGGAATCTGTGGTTGGTATGTAAAATGAATAGAAATTCTCTTAGTAATAATAATAATAATAATAATAATAATAATAATAATAATAATAATAAAACCCTAACTAAAACACATGGAGAACCAGCTTTGCAAATGTCTCATATGAGGCTTTGGAGTCCTCAGCATGGCTGTGTCCATGTAAACAATACATTTAGTGCAATTTTTTTAGTTCTGCAATGAGACTATCATCACTCTATATGTATAGATATCTGATGGGTATAATAATTCCAATGAATGGGTTTATAATCTAGGAGAACTTGTACACTAGGCAGCTGGTTACTAGAATGTAGATCAAGATCAAATAGCATATTGGAATGCTTTTTAGCTTCCTTCCAGATCCTCTATTTTCCCCTAGAGATACAGGAAGTAGTCAAGACTATGTAAAGGTGTTTTCATGTAAGGTCATAAGATAAAGTTAAGGTCTGGAAGGTCAATGATTGAAAAAAGAAAGTGACATATATTCTGTTCTTAAATATCCAGGCATTTTATTTTAAAAGATCGTAATAGGCATAAGTGAGGATGGCACATAGGGTTGGGCTCCTTTTTCTTTTGGTTACTTAGGGGTAAATGGGAGACTCTGGAGGTTAGGAAGAGCTCTGTGAAGTGGGAGAAGAAATTTTACCTGAGTCTTGTTGCCCATTCTTGTTGGTTGTTTTTTACTCTTTGGGCTCTTTTGGCTCCTTGGGGGGGCCCCACCCAGCTCCCAAATAAATCACATACAGAGGCTTATTCTTAATTATAAATGCCCAGCCTTATCTTGGCTTGTTTCTAACCAGCTTCCCTTAACTTGAATTATCCAATCTACCTTTTGCCCCTAGGATTTTTCTTTTTCTCACTTCTGTATATCTTACTTTCACTCTTACTCTGTGGCTGGATGGGTGGTTGGGTGGCTAGGTGGCTAGGTGGCTGGGTGGCTGGGTGGCTGGCCCCTAGCATCCTCTCCTCTTTTTCTTGCTCCTTCTTCTTTTCCTCCCAGATTTCTCCTTCTATTTATTCTCTCTTCTAGCTCTGCCTATACTTTCTCCCGCCTTGCTATTGGACATTCAGCTCTTTATTAGACCATAAGGTGTTTTAGACAGGTAAAGCAACACAGCTTCACAGAGTTAAACAAATGCAGCATAAAAAAATGCAACACATCTTTGTATCATTAAACAAATGTTCCCCAACATAAACGAATGTAACACATCCACATCTTAAAATAATATTCTACAACAGCCCATTGTTTTTCTGTTTGAAATCAGGGATTAGAGCACAAATAGAGACCATCTAAGCCATCAGAAGTTTCCCTTTTTGTCAGGTTGGACATTCTCAAAAGAGGAGGATCAGCACAGAGGGAAATTTCCTCAATGCTTTCAAGAGAACCTGTATGGTTAGGAAGATCCTGATTTACTCCAGCAGATGGCACACCTGGTAGAGGAAAACTAAAGGACTTAAGGGAATTTGCCCAAGTCCCTATAAGTCCCTCCTAAGGAGCCTTAACTGACCTTAAAAGTGAAAAAAAAAGGTCAGAGAGGCAACTGCACCTGGGTCCCACCGCTGGACACAGGCCACTCCAGGAGGACCTGACCAACTTGGCCCCAGTTGCCGGCCAATCGGCAGGCCTGCTGGAAGGCTCCCCTTTTCCAAGACTGCAGGCAGACACTGCAGTCTCCACACCCTGCCCCCACACCCATCTGCTGGAGACCCCAGCCACTTCCTGAGACTCAGAGACCAGCCCCAAGCTTCGATCCTGCCCTGGAACTCCCATCTGGACCAGCGCTCCCATCTGAACCAGAGAGAGGCTCCCTAAGTCTGTCAACTCTCTCTGGACCAAGTACACTGATAGGACCAAGAACGAACACAAGAGGAGATGGGCAGACGTCAAGGCAGAAGTACATAAAACAAAATAAAGAGCAATACAGCATCATCAGAACCTAGCCCTTCTTCAACAGCTAGACCTGAACATCATGAAATGGAAGAAGAAGAAGAAGAAGAAGAAGAAGAAGAAGAAGAAGAAGAAGAAGAAGAAGAAGAAAACAACCTTATAAGTAACATCATGAAGAGGCTAGAGCCTTATAGAGAAGAAATTAAAAATAAAGTAGAGGAACAGACAAACAAAAGATGGGAAGAACGCTATAAAAAACTAGAGGAAAGGACAATTAAAGCAAAAGAAAACAATAAATCCTTGAATGAAAATCATGAAAAAGCAAGGGAAACAATCCAAGACCTGAAGAGGGAAATAGAAAAAATGAAGCAGACACTAGCAGAAGGAATGTTGGAAATAGAAAATCTGAGTAAACAAACAGGAACTTCAGAGGCAAGTATAACCAACAGAATGCAACAGATGGAAGAGAGGTGCTGAAGATACTATAGAAGAAATACATTCATCAGTCAAAGAAAACACTAAAACCAACAAAGTCATGACCCAAAATGTCCAAGAAATTTGGGACACCATGAAAAGACCAAACCTACGAATAATAGGGATAGAGGAAGGAGAAGAATACCAACTCCAAGGCACAGAAAATATATTTAACAACATCATAGAAGAAAACTTTCCCAACTTAAAGAACGAAATGCCTATGAAGATACAAGAAGCCTATAGAACACCAAACAGACTAGACCCCCCCAAAAAAAACCCCTGGCCACATAATAATTAAATAACTAAACGTACAGAATAAAGAAAGAATATTAAGGGCAGCAAAGGAAAAAGGCCAAGTGACTTATAAAGGCAAACCCATCAGAATAACACCCGATTTCTCGATGGAGACTTTGAAAGCCAGAAGGACCTGGATGGATATAATGCAGACACTAAGAGACCATGGATGCCAGCCTAGACTAATATACCCAGCAAAACTTTCAATCATCATAGATGGAGTGAATAAGACCTTCCAAGACAAAACCAGATTTAAACAATACTTATCCACAAACCCAGCCCTACAGAAAGCACTAGAAGGAAAATTCCAACCCAAGGAAGGCAGATACACCCATGAAAACACAGGCAATAGATAACACCACAACAGTAAACCCCAAAGAAGAGAAGTACACACACACTACCACTCAAAAAATAAAAATAACAACAGGAACGAACAATCACTGGTCATTAATATCCCTTAATATCAATGGACTTAATTCACCTATAAAAAGACACAGACGAACAGAATGGATATGAAAACAGGACCCATCTTTCTGCTGCATACAAGAAATACACCTCAAATTCAAAGACAGACACCTCCTAAGAATAAAAGGCTGGGAAAAGACTTTCCACTCAAATGGTCTTAAGAAGCAAGCTGGTGTAGCCATCCTAATATCCAGCAAAATAGACTTCAAATTAAAATCAATCAAAAGAGATGATGAAGGACATTACATACTCATCGCAGGAAAGATCCACCAAGATGAAGTTTCAATTCTGAACATTTATGCCCCAAATAAAAGGCACCCACATATGTAAAAGAAACATTACTAAAGCTTAAATCACATATAAAACCCCACACATTAATAGTGGGAGACTTCAACACCCCACTTTCACCTCTGGACAGATCAGCCAAATTGAAACTTAACAGAGACATAATGGACTTAACTGATGTTATGGCTCAAATGGACTTAATCAATATCTACAGAACATTCCACCCTAACAAAAAAGATATACCTTCTTCTCAGCACCCCATGGAACCTTCTCTAAAATCGACCACATACTTGGCCACAAAGCAAATCTCAACAGATACAAAACAATTGGAATAACCCTCTGTGTTCTATCAGACCACCATGGTATAAAGTTAGATTTTCAACAACAAAAAAAACTACAGAAATCCTACAATCCCATGGAAACTGAACAATGCTCAACTGAATCACCAATGGGTTAAGGAAGAAATAAAAAAAGAAATTAAAGACTTCCTAGAGATCAATGAAAATGAATATACCACATACCCAAACTTATGGGATACTATGAAAGCAGTGATAAGAGGGAAATTCATAGCACTGAATGCACACATAAAGAAGCTGGAGAAATCTCACGCTAGTGACTTGACAGCACACCTGAAAGCCCTTGAACAGAAAGAAGCAAAGTCTCCCAGGAGGAACAGATGCCAGGAAATTATCAAATTGAGAGCTGAAATCAATAAAATAGAAATAAAGAGAACAATACAAAGGATTAATGAAACAAAGAGTTGGTTCTTTGAAAAGATCAACAAGATAGACAAGCCCTTATCCAAACTAACCAAAAGACAGAGGGAGAGCATCCAAATTAACAAAATCAGAAAAGAAAAGGGGGACATAACAACAGACAATGAGGAAATCCAGAGAATCATCAGGTCATACTTCAAAAACCTCTACTCCACAAAACTGGAAAATCTAAAAGAAATGGATACTTTTCTGGATAGGTACCACATACCTAAGTTAAATCAAGACCAGATAAACCATTTAAATAGTCCAATAACCCCCAAGGAAATAGAATCAGTCATTAAAAGTCTCCCAACCAAAAAAAGCCCTGGACCTGATGGTTTCACTGCAGAATTCTACCAGATCTTCGAAGAAGACTTAATACCAATAGTCTTTAAATTGTTCCACACAATAGAAGCAGAAGGCATATTACGAAACTCCTTCTATGAGGCTACAATTACCCTGATTCCTAAACCAAACAAAGATGCAACAAAGAAAGAGAACTACAGACCGATCTCCCTCATGAACATTGATGCAAAACTACTCAATAAAATTCTGGCAAACAGACTCCAAGAACACATCAAAACAATTATCCACTATGATCAAGTAGGCTTCATCCCAGGGATGCAAGCATGGTTCAACATACAAAAGTCCGTCAATGTAATACACCATACAAACAAACTCAAGGAAAAAAACCACATGATCATCTCACTAGATGCAGAAAAGGCATTTGACAAAATCCAACACCCCTTCATGATAAAGGTCTTGGAGCGATCAGGAATACAGGGAACATACCTACACATAATAAAGGCAACATACAGCAAGCCAACAGCCAAAATCAAATTAAATGGAGAGAAACTCAAAGCAATACCACTAAAATCAGGAACAAGGCAAGGCTGTCCCCTATCCCCATACTTATTCAATATAGTACTTGACGTTCTAGCCAGAGCTATAAGACAACATAAAGAGATTAAGGGGATACAAATTGGAAAGGAAGAAGTCAAGCTCTCCCTATTTGCAGATGACATGTTAGTATACATGAGTGACCCCCAAAATTCAACCAAGGAACTGATACAGCTAATAAAAACCTTCAGCAACATAGCAGGATACAAGATCAACTCAAAAAAATCAGTAGCCCTTCTATATACAGTAGACAAACAGGCTGAGAAGGAAATCAGAGATACATCACCCTTTACAATAGCCACAAATGTTATAAAATACCTTGGGGTTACCCTAACTAAACATGTGAAGGACCTATATGACAAGAACTTTAAGTCCCTGAAAAAATAAATTGAAGAAGATGTCAGAAAATGGAAAGATCTCCCATGCTCATGGATAGGCAGGATTAACATAGTAAAAATGGTGATCTTACCAAAAGCAATCTACAGATTCAAAGCAATTCCCATCAAATTACCAACACAATTCTTCACAGATCTGGAAAGAATAATACTCAAATTCATATGGAAAAACAAAAAACCCAGGGTAGCCAAAAGAATCCTGTACAATAAAACAACCTCTGGAGGCATCACAATCCCTGACCTCAAGCTCTACTATAGAGCTACTGTAATAAAAACAGCTTGGTACTGGCATAAAAACCGACATGTGGACCATTGGAATCGAATTGAAGACCCTGACATTAACCCGCACACCTATGAACATATAATTTTTGACAAAGAAGCCCAAAATGTACAATGGAAAAAAGAAAGCATCTTCAACAAATGGTGCTGGCATAACTGGATGTCAGTGTGTAGAAGGCTGCAAATAGATCCATATCTGTCACCGTGCACAAAACTTAAATTCAAGTGGATCAAAGACCTCAACATAAATCCAGCTACTCTGAACCTGATAGTAGAGAAAGTAGGAAGTACTCTTGAATGCATTGGCACTGGAGATCACTTTCTAAATATAACACCAGTAGCACAGACACTGAGAGAAACAATCAATCAATGGGACCTGTTGAAACTGAGAAGCTTTTGTAGAGCAAAGGATATGGTCAACAAGACAAAGCGACAGCCTACAGAATGGGAAAATGTCTTCACCAACCCCACATCTGACAGAGGGCTGATATCCAGAATATATAAAGAACTCAAGAAATTAGACATCAAAATGCCCAACAGTCTAATTAAGAAATGGGCTATAGAACTAAACAGAGAATTTTCCACAGAGGAAGTTCAAATGACTGAAAGACATTTAAGGAATTGCTCAACATCCCTAATTATCCGGGAAATGCAAATCAAAACGACTCTGAGATACCACCTTACACCTCAGAATGGCTAAGATCAAAAGCACAGAAGACAGGAGAGGATGTGGAGCAAGGGGAACTCTCCTCCACTGCTGGTGGGAATGCAAGCTTGTACAGCCACTTTGGAAATCAATATGGCGCTTCCTTAGAAAATTGGAATCCATCTCCCCCAAGACATAGCTATACCACTTTTAGGCATATACCCAAGGAATGCTCAATCATACCACAAAGGCATTTGCTCAGCTATGTTTATATCAGCATTGTTTGTAATAGCCAGAACCTGGAAACAACCTAGATGGCCTTCAACTGAAGAATGGATAAAGAAAATATGGTACATATACACAGTGGAGTACTACTCAGCAGAGAAAAACAATGATATCATGAGGTTTGCAGGCAAATGGATGGATCTAGAAAAAAATCATCCTGAGTGAGGTAACCCAGACTCAGAAGGACAAACACGGTATGTACTCACTCATAGGAGGATACTAGATGTAAAACAAAGATGACTAGACTGCTACACAACTCCAGGGAGGCTACCTAGAAAACGGGACCCTAGGAAAGACCCAAGGATCATCTAATGACAGAGAAATGGATGAGATCTACATGAACAACCTGGATGAGAGTTGGGGTAATGAAGGGCAAGATTTGAGGGAAAGAAAGCTTAGGGGAGCAGGAGATCCCAGCTGGATCAAGAACAGAAAGGGAGAATGAGGAATAACAGACCATGATAAATGAAGACCACATGAGAACAGGAATAGGCAGAGTGCTGGAGAGGTCCCCAGAAATCCACAATGATATATCCTCTGTAGTCTGCTGGCAATGGTCGAGAGAAAGCCTGATCTGACCTAGTCTGGTGATCAGATGGCCAAACACCCTAACAGTCGTCTTGGAGCTCTCATCCAATAACTGATGGAAGTGGATGCAGAGATCCTCAGCCAGGCCCCAGGTGGAGCTCCAGGTGTCCAACTGTCAAGAAGGAGGAGGGACTGCAAGAGCGTGAATTGTTGAATCCAAGATTGCAAAAAGCACAGGGACAAAGAGCCAAATGAATGGAAGCACATGAATTATGAACCAAAGGCTGTGGAGCCCCCAGCTGGATCAGGCCCTCTGGATAAGTGAGACCATTTACTAGCTTGATCTGTTTTGGAGGCATCCAGTCTGTGGGACCAGGATCTGTCCTTAGTGCATGAGCTGGCTGTTTGAAACCTTGTGCTTACCCAGGGACACTTTGCTCAGTCTGGAAGGAGGTGACAGGACCTGCCTGTACTGAATCTACCAGGTTTAAATGAATTCCCAGGGGTGCCTTGATCCTGGAGGACATGGGAATGGAGGGGAGGGGCTGGGGGAAAGGTGGGGGTGGGATCGGGAGGGGGAGGGCAGGGGAACCCATGGCTGATGTATAAAATTTAAAACACATTATAGTAAAGAAAAAATATTTATTAAAAAAAGACTTAATCCAAAAAATTAATAAATAAATAAAAAATAAAGATTCCATTGAAAAGTTAAAAAAAAAAGTGGAAAAAAAGTAAAGAAAAAAATGGTTGAGGCTAGAGAGATAGATCATTGTTTATGATTTCCTGCTCTTCCAGGGGGTTTAAGTTTGGTTCCCACTACCTAAGTTGGGTGGCTCAGAACTACTTCTAATCTTATTTAAAGTTTCAAAATAAGACCTGAAAATTTCAAAGTGCTTCTAAGTAATTCAGCTCCATTCTTGAAGCAACCTAAGAATATTTAGAGAAATAAAACAATACCCAGATCAATTGCTTTCTGATCGGTTTTAAGGCCCATTCCCCAGAAGGAAATGCATGCCCAGTATTGTATTGTAAATTTCACCAAGAATCCAATAGCTGCAGGACTCACAGGCCCCAGTAGTGAATCTACTACTAATATTCTTCTAAATCAGAATAGCATTAAATGGCTCTCTAAATTCATATCTATACCCATACATTAGTACAGCTTTCAGAACTCATCAGAGAAGTTTCTTTGTATAGTAGATAGTGGTCAATGCAGACACTCAGCATTAATAAAAGTACAGAGAATAAATGTTAGTGGACTTCTTAGTCACAAATAATACATCTTACATTACTCCTACCACTCAGGGTCAGGAACCATCCCAGAAGTGAGGGCAGAAAGAATGGAAGAGCAGAGAAGTCCAAGTGGACCAGAGAGAAACTATCTTTTGACATAACAGGATTGCTGCATTTATGAATCACAGTAGCTATGGCTGCTTATATAAGACTTACAGAATATCAAGCCAGTCAACACTTAGACATGGAGTGGGGAGGGGTCATGAGCCCCCACCCCTGAGGAGTTTTGGCAGTTGTTGTAAGTTTCTGTTGGGTCTAAGCATTTTCTATGGTAGTCTTTAATGTCTTTTTACAAATAAGAACAACTTCTTATTTTTATCCCTTTTATTATTTCTATTGTTTTATTGTTGTGGCTGTAATTTCAAGCATTATATTAAACATGACGGTTGACAACTCAAAAAATGAAACAAATTTGTTTTGCTCCTGATTTTTGTTTTATTTTGTTCTGTTTCTTGAGAGAGGGTCTCTGAATTATGTAGCTCTGGCTGTCCTGGAACTCACTATGTAGACCAGACTGGCCTTGAACTCAAAGAGATCCACTTGCCTCTGCTTCCCAAGTGCTGGAATTGGTCTGATTTGAAAACAAATACATTTACTTTTTTCCATAGTAGTCTATTAAATTAGTTTGACTTATGGTGTAGCTTAATTATCAAGGGTTTTTTGTTGTTGATTTTCTAGTCTGGATGATCTGTGTACTGATGAGAGTAAAGTACTAATATCAGTCCGCACCATCTATCCTATTGTGTCTAGTGGTGTTGTGTTGCTGCTGTTTTATGAAATTAGTTGTAAAAATGCTTGGTGAATGTATGTTTACAATTGTTATATGCTCTTGATTGACTTTTACCTTTATTAATATGTATCAAGTAGTTTCTTTAGCCAATCTAATTTTGGCTTGAAGTTTGCTTTTGGATTCCAGTTACTTAGAATATAATTTTCCATCATTTTTATTTTTAAGTTTGTGCCTTTGCCAATGTGGTGATTTTCTTGGAAACTGCTAACAGGTGGATCATAGTTTTTATTTTACTTTAATTTTTTTTTTTTTTTTTTTGAGACAGGGTTGCTCTGTATAGCCCTGGCTGTCCTGGAATTCTGTAGACCAGGTTGGCCTCAAACTTACAGAGATTAACATGCCTCTGCCTCCCTAAAGGCATGTACCACCACCACTTGGCAGATCATAGTTTTTAATCTCATTAGTTTGTACACGTTAGTTGGAGAGTTAAGAGCATTCACATTTAGGGTTATTATTTAAAGGTGCATACTTACATCTTCTTTATCTTAGAAATTTGCTAGTTTAAATTTCTTAATAATGTTTGTTCATTTCCTAATTCTCACATGTAAGTTACTTGGCACTTCTCTCTTACACTTTTCAGTATTCTTTGTTTCATTTTGTCATTTTAAACATAACACAGGATGTCTATTTGGATGTTCATTTCTTTCCTGTATTTGAGAAATTTTCACGTACAATTTCATTGAATACGTTTTCTATGCCTTTATAGTCCTCCCCCATGTTACTCATATGTAATAAATTGATACATCTTGTCTTCAAACACTGATATTCCTTCTTCTACCTAATCTACTCTATTAGTACATCAGTAGTCCTCAACATGTGGGTCAGGACTCCTTAAGGGTCAAACAACCCTTTCACATGGGTTGCCCAAGACCACCCTGAACATCAGATATTTACAATTCATAACTCTAGCAAAATTACAGTTATGAAGTAGCAACAAAAATAATTTTTGTGTTTTGGGGTCACCACAACATGAGGAAATGTATTTAAAGGGTCACAGTATTAGGAAGGCTGAAAACCACTGCTCAACATCAACATTTTTATTAAGTTTGTTGAGCTTTTCATTTGTCAGCTTTTTTTCTACTTTGTTAATCTGTTTGAATCCTCTTGGAAGTCACTGATCAGCTTTAAAAATACACTTTTTAAACAAATTTTTTTTGGTCTGGCATTTTAAGCAGTTCAGTATCTTTGGATATAATCATTGGCGAGTTGTGAGCTTTTTGAGGAATCCTGTGACCCTGCTTTTTGCTATTTCTTGTGTTGCTATGCAGTAATTTGCATATGTGTTGGATAAATATCTGGTTTATATGTGGATCTTCTTGGTGAGATGGTTTCTCTTGAGGGTTCACACAAAGTACTATTCAGAAAGGAGAAAACAAATGCTCTAACAACACCACCACTGTTGTGGGCTACTCACCAGAAAATACTTAGACATGGGTTTAAGCCCATAGAAAGTCTTTGTTAGCTGACCAGTGACTACACTGGGTGTTTGGGATCCCAGTGTAGCCCTAGCCTTTCACGAGGTGAACTTTAAGCACAAAACCATGTCCTAGGTTACAAAGCCCAGTTAACAAGAACAGCCAGAGCAGAACTACAGAAGCCAAAAAACAAGGTTAGTACATTGAGGGACTTTTCCAGAACTACAGACTTTGATGGAATTAGGTCTTAATTTTAATTTTGGCAGGTGTTGCTGTCTATGTTCTGAGTTTAATGGCCTGAGTGGTATAGTCAGTTATGGGGGCCTGTTACACAACCAAAATATATCAGACATGGAAACAGAATAAATAAAGCAAAGACAACCACCACTAACAACCAATAACCACAGAAAACTGGCAAAATTTTATAATTAAGTACAAACTTAAAATTTTACAAACATACAATAAAAACTTAAATGAGGGGGCAGGTGGGCCTGGAGAGATGATTCAACAGTTAAGAGCATGAACTGCTCTTGTGGAGGACCTGAGTATGGTTACCCCAACACCTATGTGGCAGTTCACAACCGCCTTCAACTGTAGTTCCAGGGGTTCTGAAGTCTTTTTGCTTCCACAGGCTGTTGCTAACATGTGGTGTACATGAACTCTCACAAACACACACACTTTACATAAAAATAAATTATTTTTTTAAAATGGGGGAAGTGAGAGGAAAAAAGCAAAGTTAAATAAAGAAAATGGAGAGGAGAAACAAGAAAGATTTATTATTTGATTCTAAAGCAAAATGTAAATAAAAGTAGATAAATGTTGAAAAGAATAAAAATAAAGTAAAAAGAAAAAGAAATGGGGAAGTTTCTTTTGGGGATATCTAATATTGTAATCTACCATGGTGGTGGTGGTGTGTGTTGAGGGGATAAAGAGTCATAGACAGAATCTATTGTAGTTCCTATCTGTTCCCACCTTGAAGGACAGTGCTGTATTTTGTCTGAAGGATGAGCAGTCAAGTATATGCTGTCAGCATTAGGCCATATTAATCTTAGAAACATCCCTTCTTTGTGTACTAGGAGATACTTTGCCTCTGATAGGCTTTGCAGCCTGTAGGAGAGGCAGGTTTTCACTCTGTCCAGCACTCTCCAACTCTGTTCAGGGGTGTCAAACATCCATTCCTCTTCAGGAGGTAGATGTCCAATTTCTAAGGATTGGAAATAAAGGAGGGACATATTGGTACCAATATACTCTGCAGGGTAATATCTCAATGCCTTACCTCTGCATCTCTTTAGAATAGTTGTGGTCCTGATTCAATTACAAATCAAGCTGGCTTTGGAGTTGGATGTGGCTCTCTCCTCTAAACCCAAGAGTCAACTGGTATGAGACAGAAGAAAACCAGTAATCTAAGGACCATTGTATCAAAAGCCTATTGTAAGATTCAAACTTTCCGTTTTGATATTAATAATGTTCAAGTTTTTTACAGTGAAAATAACTCTTCCTAATAGCAATCTCTGAAGTCTCCAGAAGGAAGGTAGGACCCTACAACAACAACTCTACTCAATCCAGAAAGATGCCATTGTACCTAAGAACATTATTCAATGATCAGCTCTTTGGACTGAAAACTCTCCAGGACAGTTCTAAGATGAGATAATACACCTCTACCCAGAATCTCAGACAAGCTTATTTACTACTCTGAGACTAGCTGCAGGCTCTACAGCTAGCCCCATTGAGACCTAACTATCTAAGCTTTCTTACAGGACCCCATAGAGGTACTGTTGCCCCCTCAACAGCAGGAAACGAATCTAAGAAAATAATGCCCCTTCTCCCAAAGGTTTCATTTTTCTCAGGGTTATGGATGGATAGTCATAGGGTTGGGGGTGGAACAATAAAATTTAGACTAAGTATTCTCCTGTAGAAAAGGAAAAGGGGAACGGATAGGTGTAGTATATTTAGGTAGATTATTGTATCTACTAGTAAACTGATTTAGCAAACTATTATTCTTGGACAATTTGCATTGATATGGATTCTTGTATATTGATACAAATGTAAATTATTATATTCCTATTTAAAATAATTTATATATTGATACAAATACAAAACTGTATTTGTTGTATTGTACACATATTCCTACTCCTGCTTGAAATATTTTCTATATTTATACAAATGTAGTATTATATTTATCATACAGTATGTATGTTCTACCTCTGTTTAGGAAATTTTGCATATTGATACATATTAAGGATATTATTGTCATATTACATATTGCACTATACATTTCTACCTCTGTTTAAGATATTTTGTGTATTGTCACAATTTTGAGGTCATTGTCCTTTTACTGTACATTTGCTTACAGACTGTTTATCCTGTTAATGTGAAGCCTTAGTCCTTAGGTTATTTAGGTAGATAATACTTAGAGAACTATAGTCACCCATGCTTGTCATTTCTATAGTTATGTTAGTTAGGTTCTCCAGATTTACAGAAACATATGTCAGATGGATAGGTAATCTTAAACACTCCATAGACCTAGAGAATATGGCATTTAAATGTTTTGATAACTTAGAATTCTGTTGACATGAGACACGATTGCTCCTGGCAGCACTGATCTGATCCTGAGAGGATATTGGGCTTCTAAGACATTTCCGTTTGGAAGTTTTTCTTCTTCTTAGCACAAAATGGCCTGCTGGGCAAAGAACCGCCCTTGCCTCAACTGCTGACAGTATGAATGCTGTTCTTTCCAGACAAGCAGGACACAAGGAAAAGCAACTACTGAACTCTGCCGAGACAGGGTAAGATGGTCTTTCAAAATCCCTGCTAATGAAAATGGTCTGTCAGATATTCTAGGCTGTTGCCAAATTGGATGCCCCAATGATGCTGAGAAACTTTAGGTGACTGTCCAGGCTGCCAGCTGTCTCTGTCTATTCTCGCAAGAATTTTTGGGAATTGCTTGCTTGCATGTTCCGTTTTCTCAGGTATTATTTTCCTTCTCAGGTCTTTGATGTAGTTGAAGACTAAATAGTTACAGTTACAATCTTCTTGAATCTTAGCTAGAACATATTAGTACTAGAGTTAGATCTTCAAGATAGGACAGCTATTGGCGTAATCTTGGTAATTTGCCATTTACCTATATTCTGGACATTTAGCATGTCTTCCTTATTTGATGTTATTCTTGTTCATTGTAGTTACACCTTTGTTTTTCCTGGACAATACTTGATAGTCATTCTTATTGTATATAATTTGCATTAAGTTTAGAACCTTCTTATTTAGACAAAAAGGGGAAATGTAGTTGTATTTGCTCAGCCCATGACCTTGGGCTACAGGGCCTGAAGGAGGCAGTGCTTCCTGCTATTATACATGATCTCTTAAAAAGAGGTCACGTGCCCTTTCTTGCTGCTCCTGCCTGCGAGGTGGATTCACTCCTGGTCAGATCAGAGGATGACTTCAGCTGTCTACTCCGTTCTGTATTTGTGAGTGTATTTCCTCAATTTACCTTAATAAATTTCCCTAAAACTTCTTAAATAGTCACATGGATTGATCTTAATATTACCCTGACTCTTTTTTATTTACTAAGTAACAGAGGAAACCTCTAACCTGCAGTCTTACCCAAGCAGCACATCTTGGAACTTTTGATGTTTATTGTAAGATAAATCAGAAAGTATTAGGAAAAAAAGACTTCTCACATAACAGCAAGGGAAAGATATATATCAAAGGCAAGTGTAGAAATATTAGCTAGGTATGGTAACATGTGCCTGTGATCCTAGTATTTGGAAGGTGGAAGCAGCAGGATCAGAATCAATGGGTTAAAATCTAAAATAAAATGTTGTTGCTAGAGTATTTGTGTGGTGACAAAGATCACCCCCACAGATTACTCAGAAAAGATTATGGTAGGAATATCCAGTAATCACCATATTTGTCAAATACGCATATATCTCCATGTGTGTATTGTTGGTGCCAAAGTGTGTATGTGGATGCCAAAGGTCAGTGTCCACTATCTTCCTTTATTGCTCTCCACTGTATTTTTTCAAAGAAGGTATCTCATTGAACCTGGAGGTCACTGATCACTGGAGGAAAATACGTGCCACTCTGTTGGGCTTTTATGTAGGTGATGAGGTATCCAAACTTAGATCTTTGTACTTGTGCAGCAAGCACCTACAGTACACTGAGATATTTCTCTAGCCCTATGCTATCTTAGTAACAATATGAAGTGAGATATCTAACTAATGTCCTTCTTGATATGACAAAATACCAGTATACAATATTATCTGTTAAATGTCAGCAAAGATAAATGATACCACAAGGAAATTGTTTGGGCTCTGATTCATGGAACTTTCTTGTAGCTTGCTCACTGCCTTTTTCTGGAGAATTAAATTCAGTGAAATCAAGGAGAATTCTAATTCATGTACTATTAACTCAATCTGATTTAGTATGGCATATGGTAGAATAATTTGAGGGCTGATCAACATTTTAATACACACAAAGAATGAATCAATCAGTAATGACTACAATTTGGGGGTAGGAAAGGTTAAAGGATACAAAATAGCAGATATGCATGATAAACAAATTAAAATTCTAATGAATAACATGAACTAAAGTTGATAACCTGGTACCATAATAGGGGCACAGATCTTTAGCTACTCTTTTAAATCAATGTTCAAAAATAGATGTTAATATGCTTCACTATAGTAACCATTCTATTACCTGCATGCATAACATAATATACTGAAGAAAAAAAGGAAATATTCAGGGGGACTGGGAGATGTTTTAATGGATGAGTTTTCGCAGTGCTAGCATGAGAAGTTGCATTTGAATCCTTTGCATTCACATACAGGTATGGCTATGTCTGTAACCAGAACATTTTGTGGGACAGAGAAAGTAAATCATGAAAGTTTGCTGGCCAGTCAAGGTAGCCAAAACAGCAACCTTGCAAATCAGTGGGAGTCTCAAGGCAGAAAGTGATTGAGAAGGCCTCAATATGTGCAACACAAACACACCTGGAATTTGTATACAGCATTTGTACTATCAAATCTTGAATAGTCTTTTTGCATCAATATTACTTATGGATTTGAACTCCCCCCACCTGCAAATTCTAAATATCTTCATCCAGAAAACCTTAGTAACTAGAGATCATAGAATTTAATCCTGACTTCCATTTGATTATTTATTTAAAATGTTTGTGTACATGGGTACTAGACCTGCACTTGCATGTTCTGTAAGAACAGCACATGAACTATTGAACCTTCTCTAGCCCTGACTTCCATTTATTCAAGACTTTGGTGTATCATCTTAAATGTTCAATCAAATGAATACTTTTAATGAAAGATAATGAAATCATTAATATCAAATTCTCTAAGGATATTTTTATTCTGCCAAATTATATATATATATACCTCAAACTATAGAGCACCACAATCAATCCTTAACTAAAATTATAAACCTCCAAATCAGTGCATTCACTTTCTCTTTTCTCCCTCTTTTAAAATATATTGTGCTCACACATTTTTGAAGGCAAGTATACTTTGCAGTATTGCTTCATTTAAACATACTTTTAAAATGCTATTTTTATTTTTAAATTGTATGTGTATGTGTGGGATATGTAAATACATGTGATTGTGGAGTCCTGAAGAGGACATCAGATCTACTGGACCTGGATGGAGTTACAGGCAGTTATGAGCTGGGAATTGAACCTGGGTCCTCTGGAAGGGCAATACATGCTGTTAACCAATGACCCACCTCTCCAGCCAATTAAACCTTTATTTGATCTCACACACAGTTATGAATCTTATAATAGTCTTTATGTTCATTAGGAATCTGTTTGGTATTAAAATGTTTAATCACTTAAAAGGTCATACATCCTTGGTTTGTCCAGGGCAGTTCCATTTTATAGTTGTCCAAGTATTAATAGTGCTCTCTTTCAATCTTAAGGGAATCCTGCTTTAGACTATAATAAGATATGGTCAACTTAATTATAGGCTACCAAGTTTAAAGACATCTTGATCTTGGTAAAGAAAAATTCAAATAGGAAAGGTCCTTACTAACAAACACAATGGTGGACTAAGCATTAAGTGAATCCTAGTTCTTTAGTAATAAGTACAATCTGGAATGGGATTACAAAGTGGTACTTTTGCTTCCCCACTAAATAACCACAATCCTTAATGCAAATTACATGATCTCCATTTGACTCAATTTACTTATATGTAAAGATGATGTTAAAACAGTACTTAATTCAGGACTAAATGGAGGGAAGTACTAAGCAAGCACAAGTCCATAGTAGAAATACTGAAGCCATGACAGTGTCATTCTCATCTTGTGTTCAATTTTTTTAAAAACAAAACATCACACAGGGTAGGTAGCACGCATATATGCACATGTGTGTGCAAGCACGCGCACGCGCACACACACACACACACACACACACCAGAGAATAACTTGAGGAAATCTCTTTCCACCATTTTGAGTTCTATAGCTCAAACTCAGGTTGCAGGCTTTGTGACAAGCGCTCTTCCTTTCCCCAAGTCACCAGCCCTATTTACGGTTCTGAGATTGGTGATCTGCCAGTCACCAAAGAGTAACAACACAATTTCTTATCTGGAGGCCCTAGAAAGGCCAAACCTCATTCATGTCTCTAAAAATTAATAGCTTTCCCAGCAATCAAGTTGTCACTTCATTGAAGTAGCTCTGGTAAATATCAACAATCAAACGGCAACCCAAGGGCATGGTACGGTTGTTTTTTCAAAAAGCTATAGCCTAACCCAAGTTACCTTAAGTTTTTTGCCCCTTTGTAGTTTGATGTGCTGATATTTGTATTGGATTTGACCCATCTGTTTTCTCATCTAATAGTTTCTGTATTGTCTTACTGTTCTTTAGCACCACCTCAAAGGATATTCAGCTATACTTGTGGTCCAGGTCACTCCTTAATTTCAGACCTAATCATTCAATTGCTAGGTTTCATATTAACTGCAAGATGAAATATAAACATCTCATATGGCAGGAACAGCTTTCCAATGTTAATCCTTACCTCTTTTCAAACTGTCTTTTTCAGTCCTTTAACCTTAGCCGCAAGACTTGGAATTCACAAATCATCTTGCCCTTTTAGGTGTAATGATGCTGAAATGCATGCCCCAATGTCACTCCTGCTACTTGATATCTCCTGTTTATATGAACCTCTTTTCCTAGATGTATGTATAAAGGCTAGAAAGCAGGAATCACATCTTATTCATATGCAGGACAGGTATGTGGAATTAATGAAAATCCACATAACTTTATGGCATGGCACATGTGTATTGCTCAGACACACAATAAAAAAAAATTAGTATTTCATATCTAGAAGGGGACACCTTATTTGAGTTAAGCCACTAACATTACTTGAATCTCAATTTTGGTTGGTCAATTACTAGTCCCAATTATCAATTTGTTACTTTAGAAAAGTGACTTAGGTTTTATTACAAAATGTACCACCCAGAATTTTGCATTGATTTAATAACTTAGGTTAAGTAAACTGAATTGCTATATTGATGTTCATTAAAAGTATCTTTTTAATTAGTGCCAATGAGAAAAAATTTTGTTGCCACTCTGAATTAACATCTGCTTTGTAATACATTCTGAGGAAGGCTTTTTCTGAACAGTGTATGTGCTATGATGCATATTTGTTTCATCATTAAGCCATCAAGATAGTATGTGACTTAATGGACTTACTTACATAAGCAGTAAAGACAAAACTATCCTCTCTTCTAAAACCTGAAAAATTCAAACCATAAAGGCTGTTAATTGAAGTAAAGCTGTTTACAAAGAATTTCCCTCAACTATTTGAGAATAACATTGATTTGATTTCTACTCCCTATCTTCTCTACTTACTCAAAGACTAAGTTCCTAGCAAGTATTAATCTGGATATATTTATTTAAATGTGGATTACATAAAATATCTCCTGTATAAATGTAAGACAACATATGCATCTTGATAATAAATTAATCTTAACAAAATCACACAGAAGATATGTCAGTAAGAAAAACGAGAACAGAGTAAGAACAGCAGCGTGTAGCTTTGCTCCTTTAAGGTTAGCTTACAATTTTTGTTCAAAAAACATTTAGCTTATTTCACTCTGGAGAACTTTTTGGATAGGTGGTTTTCACAAAGTAACAATTTAAACTATTTGTGGTTAAACATATTGATCAGTACTCACATAAATGATTTGGAATTATTCCTTCTTGAAGTTATAAATAAAAAATAAATGCCAACAAACAATCAACGTTGACCAAGTTAGTAAACAACTGAATGAAACATCTCTATGCTTTCAGTTCTTAAATTGCTCCTAAGACGACACACTCCAAAAGCTGTCTGGAAAGATAATTAATGTATGGCATTTTAACATAGGACTAGAGATTCTCCTCAGTTATATAAACTAACCAACTAACCCACCCACTCACCCACCCACCCTCCCTTTACTTACTCCCTTTAAATAAAAAGAAAATGTGTCCCAAGTACTTCAGAAAATGGAAGTACAAATGCAAGGTGCCATTATTATTATTATAAAATGAAATCCTAGCAGTAATTTGTGAATGCTAATATAGCCTAATATAGTTTACTGGTGATATGGAATTTGTAGTCAACCACTCCATTGTCATGCATACAGGAAGGCATAAGATTTCAAAATTGCCTAATATTAAAAAATAAGCCTCTTAATTTATTTGCATTCTAAAACAGGGCCCTTCATCCTGTAATGTTTCCTTCCCCATATAAAATGCGGAGTAATATATAGGATTTGGCAAGCCTGTGTTAACTCCCTTTAAAGTTTTAAGTTCAATCACTATTTGTTTTCTATTATACTACATTTTGGCAGAATTTTTTTTTATTTGTCTGTAATTGCAGTAGTTGCAATTGAACAATAAACCAGTCTGACATTTTAGGTCTTGAAGATACATACCATATATATTTCTTTAAAAATAATCATACTTTTTGTAAGCAATACTTTACAGTAGACACCTCAAAAATCTACCATAGATGTGAAACTTAAAACAAGAGAAATTTAAGTTCTAAATCTTTATACATATATCTAGATTTCTATATATATTATATATACAGACATAAGTATATATAAAATATATATAACCAGATTTGAAAAGTGAACAAAAATTGGGGACTATACATAAATTCTTTTTAAAACTCAAACAATAGAAAATTCTTTAAACATTAAACAATTTTAATAAAAGTTTCTGTACAATGCTAAGCAGTTTTATTTACACATAGAAAATGTAATAGGAGTAGTGTTTGAAATTACAGAACTCCTTAAAATTTCAATGGCAGGTAAATCTGGAAAAAATAACAGCATTCCATTCACAAATATTTTCAAGCAATAAATATGTATTTATAAATAGTGTAAATTTACATCAAGATTAGAAACAAAAATCACAAATCTGAAGTTTATTTCTTAGTCTATGTGCAATCCATTATCTTTGTGACTTGGCTGTTAATTTTTCTTAAATGTTTTATTTAAGAACCAAAAGTATAACCATCATGGTTTCAAAACAAGACAGAAAAACATAAAAGCAGTAAAAAAGTTTCTTACTTAACTTTTCACATTAAAAAAAAGTGGACCAAAGTAAGACTTAAAATTGCTAACTACCTTACAAAGAAATGACCAGCTAGGCTAGTAGTTTTTTTTTGTTGTTGTTGTTGTTTTGTTTTTTGGTTTTTTTTGTTTGTTTTTTGTTTTCAAGGAAAATACTGAAAGGGAAAAGATAGATGAAAACAAATTCATCAGCCCAGAAATAGAGAAATATAAAAGAGGTTGTCTTCAAGTCAGTAGTCTATATGATGTTGCCAGTTTTGTCAGATATGTACAAAACATGGGAATTATTTTATTTTTTCTGAAGTTCAGCTGATTAGCTTTTTGAGAGTCCTGGCGTAGGACTCCCCTGTCCAGTTGGTTGACACTCCATACTTGGAAGGTTGCATAGACACAGTTTTCAGCCAGCAGCCTTACGAGATAGCTACAAAGACCAGTGGTGCAGAACTGGGTTACTTCCTGAATAGCAGAAAAGGTCTCATGTTCAATGTCCATGGAACAATATCAAGATGAGGCGGATGGTAATGGAGGAGCCTAAAAATAAAAGCAAGGCAGACTATTTTGATGTACTCATCATTAGTTTTGCTCCTTGGATCACAGCTACAAATATATAGTTGGTTTATGAGATTAGAAGAAATCATTCTCTGTTAAAGTTCAACAGCCTTGCTACACAGTGTAACAGTACAACTTCCCTTCTGATCTCTCCAACTTGGCCACTTTTTCTAAGAATCTAAGACCATCTTTATTTCACTGTGCCTCCAAAAGCTCTTGGAAAATTAGTTTACCACTTATATTGCTTTCTTTGACAGGGCTTTACAAAAACAATTTAACAAATTAACTACAATTTTACTAGTGACTGCCTTCCAGGACCTATCTTAGGCAGGTAATATATTCTTTTTAGTAAATTCCAAGTAATTTTCTTTTTTCTTGAAGCGATCTTGAAAACCATTCAAATGAAAATATCAGGAACTAAACTTCACAAGTTAGGTTGTTTTTTTTTTTTAAAATTAAATATGTGGAAAGTATTGGAAGAAAAAATTCATAAATTATATCTATAGTTCTATTCAGATCTGCTTTGTGTGAAATGCTTCCCGTAAGCACCTGTTGCTTGCAATGAAAAACTTTGTGATTTGTGAGTACACTTGAATTTCAAAAGGTTATACCACATGCCAGAAGTTAAATGCTATTTAAATACTCCTACAAGATGAAAACATCTGCTAGTACACAATTTTAAACAAATTCAATTAGCCCTAAAAAGAGAAGTATATTTCAAAGCACACTCACTGATTCACTTTGTGGGCTCTAACTATGTAAAAAGTCATTCCATCAACCAAGATGAAACAATATGAAAATCATGATAGTGTTGTAAAGCACACAGTTTTAAAAATAATTTCTTTAGGTTGGTCTTTCCAAGAGGCAAATCAAAAATGGTATGTCAATTTTACAGGAATAAATACTTGGAAGAGAAGGTGGTAGGACCAGTATAAATATACCCTCATGCAATATCTTGAGCCAAAGGAAAATCTACACATTTCATTACCTCCCATTTACCAGGTGGCAGAACAAACACTACTGCCTCCCAACCCTGCTAATGTACTCACATGTTGATTGCACTTACTAATGTAAATTGGTCATAGACTTGCATCAGGTCCTCCATTTTGTACTGTTCTAGCACCACAAAATTTTCCAGATTTCCACTTGTTTTTCGTGCACAATCTTGGCAATGTACTATGTAGGTCTTTCGAGAATTACTCTCATTAGTGACAAAAAGCAGATCAAAAACCTCCACCTGTTTTAAACAAATGAAAACCGGAGTCAATAGAGATGGTGGTGTTTATTGTAGTGCTTCTGTGTAATCATGGACTTCTACTTTAACAGAACTGTAGACAGTTAAAAACATGGGAGGAGGGGGAGACTGAGACTGAAAATGTTTACATCGCACCATATCCAAAAATACGAAAGCAGTCATATTTAGGGGAGTGACTGAAAGGAATAGTATAAAAGTCCAATAAAATTTAATTTAAAAATTTAATAAATGCCAGTTAATTTTTAAATCCAAAACTTAGTTTTGGATAGTGATCAAGTGATCACTATTTTCCTTGTATGTCTCCATGACAGAATTCATCACAGGAGACCACATACAAATGCATGCCTTTCCCCATAGACTGAGCTCTTTAAATACAAAGACTGGGTTCATATCTGCATTGCCAGATGATGTCATAGTGCCTAGTGCTTACTCAAACCTCAAAATACATCTGTAGAATGAATGACTAGAATATGATTATTTTACAGATGAGGAAATTGGCAAGTAATAGTGAGTAAATATTTTGTTATAAGCCTTATGTTTAAAAATAGTACTCATAAGTTTTAGGAATAAATAAGAAATAATATATCTATCCTAAAATAACACTGTGGTGTAGGAATCATCCTCACATGCTGAGAAGCTCATGTGTTCATTTTTCTGAGGTATAAAACAAATCTATTTCCTCATTAACTTACTCTGATCAGGTTATATACCATTAAAATACCCAATAAATTTAATCATTTAAGATTAAAGTCAACACCAGAATCGCCAAATTTCAAGGTTTGGAACAGATCATCAATATCCCCATCTGTGATTTAACTTTCTCAAGAAACTATTAATGAGAATGAGCTAATTCAAAATTCCAGAGTTTATCATATTTCCCATTATCATTAATGGGCAACAACATTAACCTAAAAAGAGTAGAGTTGGAAAATTTGTAAGCATTCTTTAACTTGTCCCTCATTTCTATCTTTTAATGAGTTTCTTTGTGGATTTCACCTTCTAGATCAGTGGTTCTCAACCTATGGGTCACAACTCCTTTGGCAAATCTCTATCTACAAAAATATTTACATTACAATTCATAACAGTAGCAAAATTTAGAGTTACGAGGTAGCAACAAAAATAACTTTATGGTTTGGGATCACCACAGCATGAGGAAATTATTAAAGAGTTGCAGCATTAGGAAGGTTGAGAACCACTGTTTATTTAAAATTTTGTACCATTTTAACAATCCATATGCCACTACTAGCACAGGCAAAGGGATTATCTCTTACAAGATTACTGTAATGTGTCTCATTTTCTCTGTCCTCTCCAATCATTTTTTTTTTTTTTTCATTGAAACAGACATCTGACTTTGTTGACTTCTCAAAAGTTTCTGGTGGACTCAATGACTCTGGAATAAATGTCACATTATTTGACCACATTCAAGATGTCTACATGTCACCTAGATTTATGAGAAGAATCTGTACTGTCAGTATTATAGCCACACTAGACTACCTATCTTCTTCTAAAATCATTCCATTTCTCCACTCATGGTACCCATTAAGTCAACCTGTATTCTCACTGGAGTTTGTAGCCTGTTGAAATCATACTCACCCTTCAAGAGAGGGCTAAAAGCTATGGATTTCTTGTGTTTGTGAGCCCTTATTGCCAATACCAGAAAGGAAAATTACATCAATTATTTCCCTCTCTGCATTTTCCTACTAAGCCCATCTTCACATTTATTATGGATGTGCAGTACTATTAGTTGATTGTAATTTACCTCCCTCCAAAAGATTTTAAGTTCCTTCAGACCAGGGTACCACTCTATTGTTGCTCCTCTTGCACTCCTTAGCCACAGGAAAGACTGACAAGTGAATTGTGAACTCCACCAGAGAGCACTAAATACCAAAACACACCAAGCTATACCAAACTCAACCCAGTTTATTGACAACTGTGTACATCAAGGTTGCTCCCAATCTAAAATCTCACAACTTTCCTTATTGGTTAATGTTCTACCAGCCAAATGACGCTACAGTAGATACTTTTAAGATTAACTAATGAGCTATTGCACCATTAAATATTATCTGATAAGAAAATATAAAAATTGAACATAAGCTAATCAAAGAAAAATGCATTACCAAAATAGTATCAATTGTAAAACAAAAGTACCTTTTTATAAACAACTGTGGGCAAGAACTATGACTTACCTCACAAATGCTACAATAATGAGCTGGTTCTTCTTTTGTCCGCCCATGCCATATGATCTCTTTTCCTGCAGCAATTAGAGCTTCCCTCAATGTCTGACACTGCTTCAGAGTTCTCAGAAGACAATACCTATAATAGGGGAAAATTACTCAGTACTAGCAACTAAATATTGCATTTTTTTTCACCTAAGAGATAAACCAATTAGAAACAATGCCAAGAGACTTGATTCTAACATCTATTTTCCTTTTGCTGTTGGTCTTCTGCTCCCCCTTCCCAGACATTTTTGAGATCTATCACATATAACTAACTCACTGTGCATTTGAGAGTGGCCTCAAGCTTTCCATAATCAATCTCACCTCTGCCTTCCAAGTGCTGATATAATAGGTGTAAGCTACCATGCCCAGCTCATTTGTCAGTTTTTCAGATATTATCAGATTAAAAAAATAGGGCAAATGTTCAGCAACGCTAAGGATGACAATATCATGCCATTTATAGTTGAGATTAATTGGTATTCGAACATCACAACATATAGGTCTTAATATATAAAAACTGACTCCTTGTTTAAATGAGTTGTTAACTTGGGTTCTTAGCTGGATCATTAATTAACCTCTCCAAGCATCAATTTCCCCAACCACAAAGTAAGGGGTCTAAATTCCAGATATGAACAGCTATGATTCTAGGCAGGCAGGAAGGGACATCATCTCTATTCATACCACCTAAACACTCATTAACATCATCATCTGTATAGCTGTTTAATTCTAGAGTCCATGTGAAGAGAATAATTTATAAATTCGTTAACTATAAGGTATAAAATTGGTTTAACTATGGTAGAAGAGAAACGGACACAAATTTCTACATTTTAACTTAAGGTAACAGTAGAATCCAGTTATAGTAACACAATGGAACTTTTCTTGTAATCTGTACCTCTTCTAGTTCTCACAATTTGTGCTGATTTTCCAAGTTTACTATATCACTCCTTGGAACTGTTATATTCTTACTCTCCTGTAAATCTTAGCACTCAGATTTTCCATTTCAACAGAGCAGCTGAACTAGACGAATTTCTGAAGCAATTTCCAAAGTACCATAAAGAAAAGGGTAATCAACTAAGTATCATCTTGAAAGCAGGAGTCTCATCTTGTCTACTCACTGTCTTAATGTCAATTACAGTAGGTGTTCAATAAATAGATCATTATAAAACAATTAAAATTCAAGATAAAAGTAATAGTATACTTATCTTCATCTTAATTCCATCAATAGTTAACAGGGTAAAGTATTGCTATTTTCAGAACCCACAAATATTAATCCCTGGGGGATAGGACTAAAAAGTTATTTATTTAGCTATAAAAACACAATAATGTCAACTTTAGGGTTGCAGGCTTTCTTTAAGGATCATATTCCAAGACATTCACTGTATTTGAATTCTTGAATTTTTCAATGTTTAACTTATTTAAAAACAAAACTAATGCTTTAGGCTCTGGTTAAATGTCAAACCTAAAAGCAGTTGTCAGAATAAGTACACACACACACACACACACACACACACACACACACACACACACACACATATATATATATATATATATATATATATATATATATATATTTAGGGTACCAAAACAGCTAAAAACTTCTATCATAGCAAAATTTAACACCATGCCTTTGGCTCCTGCTACTGTCTTCCCTCTGTGTCCCATATAGCTCACTTCTAAAGGCACAGATCTTACTCAAGTTTGTTTTTTTTTTTTTAAATGCAAAGCTTCAAGATAGCATTTTTCTTCTTAATGCCTAAACTGCAGATATCTAAGGAAGATTTATAAATTCAACTCTACTCCTATAAAGGCAAACAAAATAATATAAATAAAAATGAATTACAAAAAATAACCAGGCACAGGGACTGTGTCCGGTATTTCAATTGCCTTATGCCAATTAAATTCCTTAACTGCTCACTCAGTTAGGAGGGTTATCTGTGTACTGCAAACAGATGGAACTTGGGCCTCAGCACAACTAAATTTCTATGAAAAAAAGATAAGCCACTAGACTAGTTGAATTAGGGGTTTGAAAAGCAGGAAGCCTCAAGCTTCTCCATCTCATACTTTTCTTCTTTTCAGGTACTTTCCAAGTCCTAGTCTCACTCCCTCTATCCTCTCATCCCCACTCTGAAACACAGAGACTTGGATCTATAGAGTATTATTTTAGTCTTTATTCATAAAATGAACCTTCAATGCCATTAACTACTTTGGTAATTTAGCTACAGTTAGAGGGTGCTAGGAATAGTCTTCTGCAATCATTATTCTGTAATTTTTATTTTCCATTACAAGAGTCTTAGGAAAACTTAAGTTTTCTGAAAATGTAAAACAAATTACACTTTTTCTTTGCTTTCATTTTTTCTTGTTTCATTTTTAACACTGAAATTTTGTGTTTAGCAGTTGAAATAGAGAAAGTGAGACAAGCAATGGACAGGCTTTTAAAAAGATGTGATTTCCCAGGGTGGTGGTGGCGCACGCCTTGCCTTTAATCTTAGCACTCGGGAGGCAGAGCCAGGCGGATCTCTGTGAGTTCAAGGCCAGCCTGGGCTACAAGTGAGTTCCAGGAAAGGCACAAAGCTACACAGAGAAACCCTGTTTCAAAAACAAAAACAAAAACAAAAACAAAAGATGTGATTTCACTCATTGCAAATCAAGAGATTCAAGAGCAATGAATCTAGGGAGGTCATAGAATCAACATTCTCATTATCTGACAGCAGTTAAGATTTCATTTTACTAAGAATTAAAGAATAAATCAAATAACAAAATCGTCTAAGATTAAAAAATGTTGGTTTTTTTTTTTTTTTTTTTTTTTTTGTATAAGTACATTTTAAGAACAGGGCCAGAAATTATTTTAGCAGCTAGAGAAAGACAATTCTGCAACAGTCAAGTCCTGCTTTTTAACTGTTTGGATGAAAAAACTAAAAAACAGAGGATAGCTGGGTATAGTGGTATCTACAATCTTACTACCATTTAGAAGGCAGAGGCAGGAAGAGAAGTTTAGATCAGTCTGAACGACCCAGTGAGACTCTTGTCATATGTATTAAAATAAGAAAAAAAAAGGACAAACACAGAAGGATACTGAAAACATAGTACATTTGAAGTTATACAGTAGATTAGTCTAGCAAAAAACTGATTTGAAAAGAGAAGTGAAATTCTAGAGGACAACTTCGTAAGGAGAATGAAAATGAAATCATAAACTGACATATTGAACTAAGCTATCCAGGGTAACATAGACACTAAAAGGAGGAAGAGAGAATTTTCAAAAGAAGGGAGATTTTCTATTCCATAGCTGAAATTTCTTAGTTTGACTGTATCAATTTAGATTTGGGCAGGAAGATGGGGAAAGCAATCTTGTGCAAAGAAGGAATGCCATGAGGTAAAGAACAATTTTTCAAACACAATTTCAAACCATTTTTTCTTGTAAAATTTTAATTTTTAGGTGAGGTTTTCAGGGACAAGAGAGCAACAGGAATGAGCCCACTAGTGATATATAGAAGCTAGGAACATAAAGAATTATTCTGACATTTTAGGGGCATCTTGATTAAGTTTCTACATTACAGAAGAAACGAAGGTTAATCTGACACGGCACTTTACAATTCTTTACAAATTTTAAGCATTCCCAGAGACGGTTGGCCAAGACAGATCTCTCTCACTCAACCTGCAACAAAAATCAAGCTAATACTCCCATCAAATCAGGACTGTTTATCCTTTGACAACAGTGGGTATCTGAGCATCACTATGTCATCTAAGAGTTTCATTTAAATCAAGCACATGGCTGAAAATCAAGGTCTCACTAAGTCAATGATAAAATGAGTAGTTTAAAAAATTTTACCTCCCGGACAAAAACAAGCATAAAAGCAAATATGCTAATCATATGATTAGGGGGAAAAAAAGGAAACAACAAAAATACTCCACAATTATACATTAAACCCCAGCAACATAGTAGAAGGCCAACAGGATTATCACACTGTATGTATACTCTCTATGGATTGACCTTTGTGTGTCACTATGCAGTGTTGGGAGAATTTCTGTTCAGTTATAACTGAACAACTATAGAACATCTCATTTGTAAAATAGGAATCAGAGAAGTTAACACTTAAAAGTCATTTCAATTTATAGCTTAAAAACTCTGTACTAATCACAAACAACAATGTAAAAAAGAAAATGTTTAAAAAAAAACCAAAAACTTTCTAGTCTTGAAAAACAATCTTATTTAGTCTGTAGTATTTCTAACTTGCCTGATCATAAGCTTTCACTGGGTCCTTATGAAAGAGATTTTCTCCACAGTTCTTCTAGTAGAGCTTTGACTGGGTAAAAACAGAATTTTAAGTAGAGAATCAAATGATTCCTGTGATCAGGCAACTAAGAACCAGTACAAATATCTCATATTTTATTTAGTATTGAAACTACAAACAGTTTTTGGGGGTGATCTATATGTGGACTATGGTGATATATTATGTACCCTAATAAAATCTGCCTTTAGATCAGAGAACAGAACAAGCCACTAGATTAAACATAGAGGCCAGGCAGTGGTGGCACAAACCTTTAATCCTAGTACTCAGGAGGCAGAGATCTGTCCAGATCTCTGTGAGTTCAAAGCCACCCTGAATTACATGAGATTGACTCAGTCTAGGAGAGAAACAGAGTTGGGCAGTGGTGGCACACACCTTTAATTCCAATACTCGGGAGTCAAATGCCTTTAATCCCAGCACTAAGAATGAAGTGATGGCAGGGCAGAGAGGTATAGAAGGCATAAGGAGACATGAACTAGATAGAGGCTTTTCAGGCTGAGGAGTCCTAGAGGTAAGACGTGGCAGTGGCTTGTTCCTTTGTCTCTCTGATCTTCAGGCAAATTTTATTAGGGTACACAGTATATCACCACAGTTGACAGTGCATGTATTAATTTAAACTAGTTAATTTCATATTCCTTAGATATGGTAAATGGCCCCACGCATATGTGGCTTTTCTGTATTTTGTGAGAATGAATTATCTAGTGCGGATGTCAGGATGCCCACAAATTACTGTTTCATGTGGCTCAATCAAAAAGTGAGTTCACATGTATGAGTCTATAGGAACTGATAAATATATGTGATAAGGAGGTTATAAAATTTCAAACTAGATGTTGGAGGAAAAAAGAATAAGTTTAGGGTAGATAGCAATGTGTTACATATAAATTCTTACACTTTAAAAGTGAAGGACTGAATCCAGAGCCTTGGAAGTGATACAAGTCCTGATCTATACTGCCAGCCCTTAGAAAATTGTCACAGTTGAATAAACTAAAAGAAGCCTTAACTTTTAAGACTTCAATTTGTGTGGGTACTACTGTACTTTAAAAAACTGGTAAGAGTTCTGAAAAGCATGACAGCTATCACCTGAAGGTTCAGCTACCCAAGAGCTACAAATGTATAATTCAGACTGATATTTCTAAGTCAGCAGAACCATTCACTCACTTGACTGCTTAATTAAAAATTTTAAGCATAAGAATTCTGTGTGGCTTAAAGCCAGCCACATTGGTAATAAACATTTTTTGCACTAATTCTTCTTACATTCCTTTACACCCTAATTTAATTAATAAGCACAAATGTCCAACTGTGTGTTTTTTAAATATTTATTTATTTTATGTATATGAGTGCACTATCTGCATGTACACCTGTATGGCAGAAAACAACATTAAATCCAAATATGAGCCACCATGTGGTTGCTAGGAACTGAACTCAGGACCTCTGGAAGAGCAGCCAATACTCTTAACCTCTGAGCCATCTCTCCAGCCCCCAACTGTGTGTTCTAAGCCAAAGTCCAGCAATAAAGATTTCTTTTTCACTTCTACCACTAACCAATCAAGTACAGTTAGTTTTATTCTCTAACTTTTGTCTCTCTCCTCTAAACTGTAACAATTACCTTTTAATTCATGTCTCTAAATCTTCTGCCTTCCATTTAAGACTTGCTACCTAAGTGAACTATAACATGCAACTCTGATCATCACTAAAAATACTTTTAAAAACTTATCTGGGCTCAGAGAACAGAATAGCCAGAATATTAAACATAGAGGCTAGGCAGTGGTAGCACACTCCTTTAATCCTATCACTTGGGAGGCAGAGATCCATCTGGATCTCTGTGAGTTAAAAGCCACACTGGAAATAGCCAGGCATAGTGACTCATGCCTTTAATCCCAGGAAGTGATGGCAGAAAGCAGAAAGGTATATGAGACATGAGGACCAGGAACTAGTCTGGTTAAGCTTTTAGGCTTTTGAGCACAGTTCAGCTGAGAGGCATCCAGTCTGAGGAAACAGGATCAGCTGAGGAATTGCGAGATGAGGAAGCTGTGGCTTGTTCTGCTTCTCTGATCTTCCCTAATACCTGGCTCCAGGTTTGTTTTTATTAATGAGACCTTTTAAGATTTGTGCTACATCTGTTTTAATCTATACTCTTCTACTACTAAAAAAGTTAAAACTCAAGAAAGCTTACCTAAGCATGGTCTAAGGAAGGAGAAACTAAGTTCATTTGTAGTATATGGGGAATATTCATTCTATTCATTTAAACGTTCAATGAAATCAACAGAATGTTATTATGGACTTCCCAATAAAATTTTCATGAGGTGTTTGGTCGTGATCATTTCAAGTCAAGTTCACTGCTTTATGAAATGATTCAAGTAGGCAATCAAGATAATATTCTTTTGAGTCACTTGGAAGAACAGAATGAGTGGATTTCAGTAAAATAACTAGGTTGTAAGAACTAGAAGAAATTTGTTAAATGGCATACTCAAATAAAAGACTTTATGGACCTGTGGGGCCTTTCAAGACCCAACTTGAACTTGAAAGTGTGAGAGGAAAAATAAAATCATGAGTGATGCTGACTTATAGGCAATTCCTTCTAAAAATGATAAGTAACTAGTAGATCACACCTAGCAATGCCACCATTTCCTATTATTAACCTACTCAGTACAAATATAGGTTTATCTGAGACTGGATAGGCCACTGGCCTTGAGGAAAATTAAATAATATTGTTCTGCTAAAGGAATATAATCTTCATCAAATCCCTCCTCTCAAGGCTCAGGGAAAGATTGTAAGAGCCACAGGGGATGGATGACTCAAAGGAAGCAGTATCTTCCAGATGTAACAGGACTGGTTGATGCACATATGAACTTAAAAGACTGGCAACACACACACATTCAAGACAAACATGGTCCCAGCACTGAGAGGGAGAAGTGGGCAGTCTCCCATCCTTAATCAAAAAGTTATCTACAATTGATACCCACTTGGCAAAGGAAAAATTAGTTTTCTCCAATGAAGGCTCACTGGGTATATTAACTATACTACACAGTAGGCTTCATGCCCAGCAGTAGATAGACAATATAACACAAATTCAACTCAGTGGTATTTTTGTAGACTTTTTGTCTCATATTGCTTTGCTTGGGCATTTTCTATCCTACTAGGTTTTTGCTTATATATTTTGGTTTCTGTTTTTGCAGGGGTATGTGTTTCTTTCTTTCCTCCTTCTCCCCCCCTCCTCCTCCTTCTTTAAAAGAAAGAAAGGGCATGAAATTGGGTGGATGGAGGGGTGGAAGAGTTGGGGAAAAGGAAAAGCATGCTCAGAATTTATTATATGAAAAAGCTAACAAATTTAGGGGTAAAAAAGCAAACAAGGGGAAAGGAATGTCTTCTTTCTGAAAAGTATTTCTTAATGGCTGTTTCTATTAGCAGTGTAATCTATTGCTTAGTATGAGTATTGGGTAATAATTATACATATCACTTTTGAGATAATTTTTGCTACTGTGAAAACTGCATGTCATTGTCTGTATTAACTTTTATTCTGAAAGGGAAGCCCATGAATAATTAGATTGTTCAATTTTAAAAAAGCAAATACAAGGACTGGAGAGATGGCTCAGAGGTTAAGAGCACTGACTGCTCTTCCAGAGGTCTTGAGTTCAATTTCCAGCAACCACATGCTGGCTCTCAACCATCTGTAATGAGATCTGGTGCCCTCTTCTGGCCTGTAGGTATACATGCAGACAGAAAATTGTATACATAATAAATAAATAAATCTTTAAAAAAAATTTTAAAATGCAAATACAAGTCTATAATGGCATATTATTAATATCCCAATTTTTCATAACTCATTTGGTGTTGAAACTTAACCTGGAATTATTTACAGATTTCACTTAGCTCATCACAATGACTAGCATATTACTACAGAAATAGTCTATGTGTTTTATTCTAGGACATGGTGATGGACTTTGCAGAGAAGGTAAAATTATATATTGCCTTTTTAAAAATCCAAAAATTCTGAATTTCCCAATATGTTTGTCCTGTTGTATGTCTTTGGTGAGATTATTTCTGAACCTTCTTCTCATTTAGAAGTGTTTTCCTACCGTTCCATTTATGGATAAAACAAAGTGTTTTTCTGATGGTACTCTGGATGTGGTATTAAGTTTGTGTATTTAAATAGCAATGGCTCATATATTTGAATGTTTGGTCCCCAATTAGTGGAACTGGGAAAGATTAGGAGGTGTGGCTTTGTTGGAGCAGGTATGCCACTACAGGGTAGGGAGGGGTGGCTTTTGAGGTTTCAAAAAAGCCCACACCATTCCCAGTTGGTTCTCTGCCTTGTATTTGTGGATGGAGATGTGAGCTCTCAGTTATTGCTCCAGCACCTGCCTGCTGCCATGCTTCCCCACTATAATAGTAATAGACTCTGGAAGCATGAGTCCCAAGTTAAATGCTTTCTTTCATAAGTTGCCGTGGTCTTGGTGTTACAACAATAGAAAAGTAAGTAAGACAGTTTTAGGTGCCATTCTCATCCTGTCTGTATTTTGAATGTTTATACAAATTACACATCTCCCTAGAACACATAGCTTCTTTTTGTGTTTTGGGAATGCTGGAAATTGAATGAACTCAGGAGAATGTACAGCTAAAAGAACTTCTCTAGATTCTGGAAGACTCCAATGGACTTATTGTACTTCTTTCATTCTATTTAAAAAGTGCACTTTATAGCAATGACTAATGCATTGTAAAAAGGAATCTTACGAAGCAAAGCTGAGAGGCTTATACTGGTGGGTTACCATTTTCAATCAGTACAATTGCAAAAACAAACAAACAAACTTTTTAATCACATCTGGTGATCCAAGTTGGGAGCAGAATTCTTAATTTAATGAGGAATGTAATCAAGAGTCAGATAATTACGTATTTTGTAGAGCCACGTAAAGTGGAAAACAGGTAAATACAGGTGCTCAAGACATCACAACAATAAAGAGAAGAAAGAGGATAAACCTAACCTTGCCTTTCAGATTCTGTTCCGCACAAAACAACCATGTCTATTTTCTTATAATGGAGCTGAAACATCTTCCTCTCCTGCTTAAAACCCTCTGATAGTGAGCACCAACATTTAGAACCAATATATGAACTTCTTACCATGTCCCAAAAGTTCATGGACAAACGTCATTTTGTTATGTTGATCTACTCACTATCACTTTTCTTTTCACACTGGCTCTAGTCACACTGGTCTTTTTTATCACAGTAGTCAGCACTTTTCCTCATTATTCAGGTTTAAGCACAGAATCCACCTTGAGCCTCAGATATCTTCCCTCATGCCTTTAGTAAAAGTAGCATTCTTACCATCTCTACATAAATATTTTTCTATTGTATCTTATACATATAAATACCTCTCAGACCTCCTACATGGTAGTCTCTTCCTATTATAGCACTAGAATATTGAGGGATATCTGATCACACTATGTGAAGATATGTCGCTAGTTTACCTTGCCTGCCTAGGCACCTTCTGATTGGTTTAATAAAGAGCTGAAGCTGGACGGTGGTGGTGGCGGTGCACGCCTGTAATCCCAGCACTCAGGAGGCAGGTGGATCTCTGTGAGTTTGAGGCCAGCCTGGTCTACAGAACTAGTCCAGGACAGGCTCTAAAGCTACAGAGAAACTCTGTCTCGAAAAACCAAAAAAGAGCTGAAAGGGACAATAGCTAAGCAAGAGAGGATAGGAGGGACTTCAGGAAAGCAAAGAAATCTGGGATGAAGAGAGGCGATATTCGCCAGTGAGCTGTGGAGGGAGTCAGTCAGACAGTATGGAAGAGAAGTAATGAGCCACATGGCAGAATGTAGATTAATATAAATGGGTTAATTTAAGTTATAAGAGTTGGTTGGGAACAAGCCTAGGCTAAAGCCAAGCTTTCATAACCAGTAAGTCTCCATGTCTTATAGGGAACTGGCATTCCAAAGAAGGACCAACTTATGCCCTGCAAAAGTAGCAAATTTATCTTTATATGTATGTCCTTTAGTAGTATACAACTGGTTCTCAAACAGTTCTTGAACAGGTTTCAAACCTAATTATATTTAAAGAACTGAGACAAAAAAGCAGGTAAATTTTAGACCAATTTATAAAACATTTAAACTAAAGAGAATTTTTAAGAAGCTGCTGGATAATCATAAATTATAAACGTTAAAAAGAGAGGACTACTGTGGTAAGTAGGAATTACAACTTAATGACTTTAATAAATCTGATTCCAATTATAAAACCGTAATCAATTCAAAATGGAATGTAATGAACTACCCAATCTACACAGATATCACTTAACAACGTTTTTCATAATTGTGCAGGCATGAGGTTCGGTGTTCAGATCCTTAGAACCCAAGTCAAAAGCTGGATATGGCAGCTGGTGTCTATAACCTCAGTACTTGTGATTGGTCATAAGCCCAGCTAAAGTGATGAACTCTAGATTCATTGGGAGACCCTGTCCCCAAATATAGATGGAGAACCATTTGTTTGAGAAAGAAACCTGACATCAACATGCATGTGTACCAGCACCTACAAAAATACATACAAAGCATCCATACACACAAGATATATGGTAAATGATGGGTTTAACTGAGTCCATCACCCCAGCCCTCATTTCTTGTGTGTGTGTGTGTGTGTGTGTGTGTGTGTGTGTGTGTGTGTGTGTGTAACAGAATTCCCTGTCTTTGGGGAGTGAAACTTACATTATTATTTTAAAAAACTGTTTGAAAATATTACTTCAAAGTAGAACCTGAGAAGGGGTTACTAGTATATATACATATTCAAACTAAGTCACTAAGATAAGAATTTATACAAACATGTAAAGTTTAAACAGCTAAAATATGGGGAACAATTATAAGAATGAAAACTTTCGAAAACCGACATTTTAGGCAACTCTCTATACTAACTTCTCTGTAACAACAATTATTCTATGATATTCTTCCTTCACTGACTAAAAGTAGACATTTAATATTATACTTAAAATTCTACTGATAAATTCAGTAGTTCAGAGAAGAGCAGGGAAGCAGCATTAGAAACTGAATCTTCTGCTGTAGAACAATTTATAACTTTATTCCTTTTTAAACCATAGTGGGCTATTTGGAAGGGAACTGTATTTGTAACAAGCAGATTCTAATATTTTGCTAGACTTCTGGATCATCTTGTTTCAATGTTAACATAATTTTATGGGGAAAAAAATATTTGACAGTCAACAACCCCCCCACACCCAAGAATTCAGTACAGAAATTTTAGAAAGCACTTACTTAATCATTTCAAAAAGCTTTGGATCTGAAACCTTGATATTTCGTGCCATATTCCAGGAAAGATGAACCATTGGTACTATTGACTTCACACTTTGTAATTTGTTCCATTCGTACCGTTCCACTGCCAACTTATACTGGCAGGCTGGGAGGAAAAATTAAAAGAAAAAAAAAAAAAAACACTAAACTATCAAAAGATGTGAAGATAACCATTATCACCTCATGAAAATTTCAAAGCAGTACAAAATTTTTTGTTTTCTTTTTTTTTTGAGACAGGGTTTCTCTGTGTAACTTTGGCTGTCCTGAAACTCACTCCATAAACCAGGCTGGCCTCAAACTCAGAGATCAGCCTGCCTCTGTCTCCTAAGTGCTAGGATTAAAGACATGCACCACCACTGCCTGGCTTACAAAAAATTTTTTATGTTTTGTGATAATTATGGCAATAGTATCAGCAATCATATACAGAGTGTTTGCTCTTATCATATGCCAGGCATTGTGTTTAACTAATTTTTTATCCATTATCTCATTTAATTCTTAGCATTTCCTTATTGATTTTATTATCATCACCAAATGAAGAAATCAAGGACTGGAGAAATTAAGTAACTTGCCCAAACTTAGAAAAGCCAAGTTCTAGTCCAAATCCAGGTCTTTCTGGCTCCAAAGGCCACATTCTTAATCTCTAGGAAATACTGCCTGAGGATAGGCATAATTCAAACTGTATTTCATAAAACATAATACAGGACAAAAAAGGAAAATCTAAAAGAATGTATTTTTATTTAGTTTTTTCCTCCCTTTATAAAACAAAATCAAAGATTCTAAAAATCATAAGTATATCTTCCATGTACATAAACCTTTCATATGCTAAAGACTTATGGTTTTAGATTCTCAATAGTTAACTTTTATACTAAAAACAAGACAATTTCTTCTAAAGAAAAAAATACATTTATTACTTTTTTTAAGGTTAAATCTTTATTCAAGCATATTATTTTAAAATACCTGTAAGTGGACCAACATTCCAAGCAATGTTGTTACACCAGCCAATAGCTTGAACCCAATGAACAGTGCCTGCATTTATCCAGACCAGATCTCCAGGTCGCTGAATAAACCTATACACTGGAACATTTGCTTCATAAAGATCTTCAAGGTTGGGCCACCAAGAACCCATTAAGAAATTCAAATTATTTCTGAAATAAGAGCAATAGAGCAAATGGATCAAGGACTCTATAAAACAAGAATGTTGAAAGGTTTTTTAATGATAATTAATGTCTATAAAGCTTAACTGTATGTATGTAAAGAGTGAAATTAATTATAGTATAGTACAGAAAGACTTATCTAAAGATAGTATCACTGGTTTGAATTTATTTCTTCAAGATTCAAATGGAATCTCTAGTTACTCTCAAGTAGCACATACTGTTACTTCTAATTTCATTTCATTAAGCTCCCACCCCACTTTTAGACAATGAACGTCTAACAAGGAATGTCTATAATTAGTTTTCAAATTTCATATATACATACTTTTAGTAGCCTCTTCCCCCACATTTAACTGAAATGAGGGCAAAATACCATATATGTTAATTATTTGTGCTTTTAACTTATAATACTAAATGAAATACCAGAAGCTTGTATAATTGAGTGCCTTTTAGAAAAAAAAGAACACAGTTCCAACTAGAGAGATTAAATTTAAATCAATTAAAAAGCATTCAAAGAATTCTTTAAGACATAACACATAAATAAAGGATGGCTATTTCTAGTTTCTTAAAGAAATGAAAGGATCTACTACGCACTTTCTTTGATTAGAAAAGCAAAACCTAAAGCAGTTAATTAAATTTTATAAAAAGCCTTTATAGGAAAAGTTGCCAGTTTTAAAAAGAATTTATATCATAATGACATAGCAAAGAGTATTATGTTCAAGCTTGAGTTATTCCTAATGATAAGTATGTTCACTTATAGAATTTCTTTCACTTTCTAAAAACATTGATGAAATATTTTTTTCTTAGAATACATGCCTGTTAAATAAGTACTTGAACGTATTATTTTAAAAAATGAAACCAATAACTGAAAATTCCTAACCCTAAACTCATGCCTACTACTGTATTTGAGAGTGGTTTCATGATACCTTTACTGTAAGTTTTCTCATAACATAAAATAATAGGTTTGGAATCACTTAACATGAATTTTCCCACTAATCGGTAACTAAAAGCTGACTGTATGTCCACATTAGGCTATCCAGTTTGGTAAGTTGTCCTTTACAGTTACTGTTTTATAATAATTATGTTTAAATAAAACTCAGTTTGGAAACCTACTTTTCACAGAAGTCATTCAGAACACCCCAGTAACCTTCAGGAACAACAAACCATTCACAGTCACCTGGGCCAATATTTATATTAACTGAACAGAAGTTATTATTTTCTTGATGACCTAAAGGATGAAAAGAAAGATAAATCAACATAATATTGATTCTAGAGAAAATGTGTCTTTAGACATGAAACTTTTCAAATTTTAAATAGAGAATGTTAAAGTTTCAGTTTTTTAGAGTGTTGAGTCTGGCTTTATGACTGAGTTTGGTCAACTACTCCTTCATGGAAGGCAAAGTAGAGTTTAGGCTCTGATAGGTTGCTGGCTCAGTTGTATCATTAACCAAAGCAAGCTGTTAAAACGTTTTCAGCTCACTTTCCTTACATATGAGAATAATATTAACAATTTCTATATAATTGTTATTTTGAAGATGAATGTTTATTAGACACAATTCTAATCGTTATTTCATTCATCTTCAAAATAACAATTATATAGAAATCGTTAATATTATTCATTAGTCATAGATGCTATTATTTTTCTTTTTCATTGTGAATAAGCCTGGTTTTAAAAACATAGCTATAGGCTAGAGAGATTGGCTCAAAAGGTAAGAGTCTATGTTTGAACTCAGAAAGCACATCACGTAGCTCCAAGGGGATCTGGCACCTCTGGCCTCCATGGACACTCATGTGCATATACATACCCACACAATTAAAAATAATAAAACAAATCCTTAAATAAAAATAAAAACTAAAACAGCTACTCTCAAGGACTGGTGCCAGCAAAAAAAAAAATGGCAAAATAGATCTTCCTCCTCTCTCCATACATCAAGATCATCTGTATCAGAACTCAGGGAGATAAACATAGGTTTACTACCATGAAATAAATACTTGACCAAAAGAAAGGCATAAGTTAAAGCTAGTAGACATTTGTTGTATAGTACTTTATATCTTGCCTTTCCTGCATTGCTGCCTAAGTGATGAACTTAAAAGACTTAAAATTTGTATTTCTGGTGTCCTGGTCCCTGTTTATTCTAGATGGAGAAAAGTAAACTTAGTTTCCAAGGAATTATACTTTATTTTCACCTACCTGAGAATTTTACCAAAGAACTGAGGCAAAGGCTTATTGTTTCATCTATCTCAAGGCAAGCAATATAATGGTACTTAGTAGTTATTATAAGTAGATATTTGGAGATGCCCCATAGTCTGCATTCTAAATAAAAATGAGCTCTAGTCATAGTCAGAGCTACTAAAACCTGAATCATCTATATAAAATTCTGGAAGCCTGAGCACAACCCTGTAGCTTAAAATATATATGCCTGATCGTAAAGTAAGCTAAAACAGCTAACACTTGTATTAATGTAACACCAGAACAATTATTTGTACAAAGACACACAGTGATTTTCTTATATTATACTTATTAAACTACATATATTTCTTGTAAGACATGCCATCTAATATCAAAAACTCTTTAAAACGTGAGTTGGAAGTGGTAGCAGTTGCACAGTATACACTCGATTTCAAATACTTGGTATGAAAAAAATTGTTAAATATCTTTGTAATTTTGTACTGATTGTCTATGTTTATACTTTGAATATTATAGGGCAAAATTAACTTCAATTACTTTTTCCTACTTTAATGTATCAAAATGACTTCTAAAATTGTAATAATTTGCATTATCTTTCTATTGGACACTACTACGTAAAAAGAATTCTTCAGATAATTCCTTTGAGAGAATGGGAGAAAAACCATTACCAACGGTATATCATATAGAAGATTACTATGTAGAAATAAAATATTAAACTCCTCTTCTTCCTCATCCAATAAATGGGCCAATGAACTAAGGTTTCAAAAGAAGGAATATAAATAGCAAATAAATATTTGAAAAAGTGCTCAGCATCCTCAGATATCAGGAAAATGCAAAATTAAAACTGCTTTGAAATTGCTGTCTCTAAAACCAAACAAAATGAGTATCAAGGAAAAAAAGTCCTGGTGAGGATATAGGGAAAAGAGGAACCGTTACACACTTCTGGTGGCAACGTGAAACAATATGGCCACTATGGAAATCAGTATAAAGATTCCTCAAAAACTTTAAAAGCACAACTTCTGTATGATACAATTTAGGCCAAGATAACACAGAAATAAAAATGTTCATGCTGACTCCAACACTGTTCAGAATAGCCTAACCATGAAACTAGCCTAGATAAATGAAATAAAAGAAACTGTGGTACACATACACAACATTAATTTTACCCAGATATAAGAATGAAATTACAATACTCAATGGAAAGTAGATGGAATCGGAGATTATTATGCTACATGGCATGGGCAAACATTTTCTCTTAAGTATGGAATCTATTTTTAAACTAATATTAAAAATGATTTAAAGAAGATAGCAAAATGTTAAGATTTCTAGTGCAGGTACTTAGTGTACTTGTCAGAGCCTTCTGATGTCCCCCACCAAATAAAAATGTACAAATGGAGGGATGGGGCATGGGAATCCAGAGTGGAGTGAGGTGGCTTAGCACATAAAAAATATTTGCTATTAATCAAGCATAACCACCTGAGTTCAATGCTCTAGATCCACATGGTAAAAGGACAGAAATTGACTCTGGCAAGTTACCTTTTGACTTCCACATGTGTGCTATGGCATATACATGCAGGCTTGTGCAAGCATATGTGGACATACACAATAAATGTAATAAAATATTCAAAACATATTTACATCAGTATAGGCACAAGTGACAAATACTCTTCATTTTTGTTCTTTCCTAAGATTTATAATGAAAGATTCTTTTCAACTAGGGCATATTACTTGCAGAAAATAGTTCAAATTAGATGGTTTTCAAAGTAGAATCAATCGATACTAAAGACTAAAGAAAACCAGTATTTAGATTGCTCTCTAATATTTACATTGCTATCTAATGATGGAGCAGAAAGTAGAACATGGTTCTCTTGCTATTCATGCCAGAATTTTTTGTCCGTTATCAAACTATGTACAGTATACAGAACTAGGTGTCAAACGACATGAGAATAAAGCTACAATCTAATATTGGCTGTAAATAAGATTCTTCCAGGGAACAATTTATGTTGTTTGTTGGTTTAATAATACTCATTCTTAGATCTTAGATCCCCAAAGATCAATTATATATTCTACAAAGGAGATTCATCTGGACAGCCAGAGATAGGAAGTAATAATCTCTTAGTCAGAAGAAACATGGTCCTATTTTGAAATGGTTCTTAGGCTATGGTTCATTAAGATGGCAAACATAGGAAGCACTCTGGATTTTAAGCTATGTTTACTTCAAGTAAAAGACTGAAACATGCAACAGAGATATGCAACCTATAGGTACTTTATTTCTTATGAGTACTGTACTTATGAGTATCTGTACTAATTCATTGATGCTAGGATTATAGTGATTGCTAAATATTTCAAAATATCATTCTGAAATTTCATGTCAATCCATGGGCCCCGAAGAAGATAATATATTAGTGATAGAAAGAAACACAAGAGTTGAAAATTAAATCACTTGGCATGAAGTAAACAATTCAAAGAAAGGAGATGACTGGCAAAACCTAGTAATTGCTCCATATCAAGCGCTTTTGAAACTCTGTTGCAACCTAACCAGAGGATTGTACCACAGTTTCTTTTTAAAACTAAACAGAATGGAATAGAAACGGAAAATGTATTTTTCAAGTGAAGCTGTTGTTATATACAAGATATGCACTAGGCTATGATATAAAATAAGTACATCTATTATGAGCATGATTTAAAAAAACGGTTAGGAGGGGTGGGGATTTAGCTCAGCGGTAGAGCGCTTGCCTAGCAAGCACAAAGCCCTGGGTTCGGTCCTCAGCTCTGAAAAAACAAACAAGCAAGCAAAAACAAAACAAAACAAAACAAAACAAAAATGGTTAGGAAACATTGTACCCCTGCCATTCTTAGAAGTATGCAGGAACAACAGTTGTTGGGCTACAGGATGCTCTAATGAACTTTTTAAAAACAAAATATTAGTATTAGATTTGAAAAACATCAAAGGGAAAAAATCTTGACCTAAGTCCTGTTAAAAGCATCAAATCTTATTAAGAAGAATAATCCTTTTAATTCTATTCATTCTAAATGGAAAAGATTCTGATTCCCTTTATATGTTTCATCTTTTATGATATATTAATAAAATTTACCTGGTGTTCTGCTTCCCGGAACTTTCATGTATAGCTGAACTGTGTTCATGCCCAATATAGTATGACCAACATGACTTAGAAGGTTTCCTGCTGATACAACACGTACAAAAGCAGGAAGTTTAGTCAGCTCATGTAGCTGAAGCTTCCACCTATAACGAAAAAAGAGTAAAGCCCTGCTTTATTTGTGGAAGTTATATATTTCTACAAAGCTCTTGCATTCCAATCAGAAAAACAAATCCATAAGTACTTTAATTTCACATAAGAAGCAATGGAATGTCTAAATTAACTTTCCAATGAAAAATAGTATTAAAATTATAGACCTAGAATATAAATGAAAAATTAACTACCATAAAGTTAGGGTATTAGTTTAAAAAAAAAAAAGCATGTAACAGTCTTAAGTTTAAAAAAAATAATTTAACTGTAAAGTCTAGCAAAATTATTTAGTTTCATCTCATGTAAATTTAGAAAAATTATAATAAAGAATAAAACAGAAGAAATTGCAAACAATTCTCAATCAGAGAAAGAACCTTTCTTTACATCAGTTCACAGAACTATTACAAGGACTTACTTTTTGTCATCAGACAGGTCAATGTTGGTCCCAAACTTAATGGTTTTAAAGGGTCCTTTTCGCCTTTTCCCAGAACTTAAAAAGAAAGATGTAAAATTATAAGCACATTTTATAAACAGAAATATTAAATGGAAATGAAAAATGACTTACTTATCTGATGATGTAGATTCATTATCAGAGTGGTCTTTATGGTGACTTCTTTTCTCATTTTCTTCCTAAAAATTAGTAAAAGGCATTTTAGCTTAGTATTGCACATATCTGGTAAATCTTTCCTCCATACCACTAAACTACAAATTCTCATACTAGCTCCATTTGCAAGGAGAGAAAACTGATGTAATTCACTATAACTCAATGCAGCTTGTAGGACAGATTTCATTAGATGGATTTCCTTTGTAGGATTGTAGAAAAAGGACAGTGGAACTGGCTAGTTTATGTCAACTTGACATAAGCTAGAGTCATCTAAAAGGAGGGAACCTCAACTGAGAATGAGAAAATGTTTCTGTAAGATCAGGCTGTGGGATGTTTCCTTAATTAGTGATTGATAGGGAAGAGCCCAGGCCACTGTGGGTGGTACTATCCCTGAGCTGGTGGTCCTGGGTTTTATAAGAAAGCAGACTGAGCAAGCCATGATGAACAAGCCAGTAAGCAGCACCCCTCTATGTGGCTTCTGCTGCTCCTACTTTCAGGTTCCTGCCCTGTTTGAGTTCCTGTCCTGATTTCCTTTGGTAATGAACAGTGATATGGAAATGTAAGCCAAATAAACCCTTTCCTCCTCAAGTTGTTTTTGTCATGGTGTTTCACCACAGCAATAAAAACTCTACCTAAGACAGTAACCCAAATATATAATTTCATGTAAAAATGTAGTAAATTAAATTTCCTGTGCAGGATATGTGAACAAACAACTCAGCACAAAGCAGTAGTAGAGTAATATTTAAAGAATACACTTTTGTGGATGTTTTATCTCCATTTTGTGGTAGAACTCACAAAGTTCTCATGATTTTAGTAATGTTTCAAATTAGGTAAGACCTATATGGGGCTTTTAAAAATAATTTTGATTACTTTTAAGTTTTAGATTTCAAAATTTCTATATATGTTGAAATGATTCCTCTGTATTTCTACCCCTTCCTCAGCACTCTTTAGTGAACTAAGACTAGAAGAACAATAACACTTCCTCAAAGAGTTGTCCACCTGATCTGGCAGAAGAAAAAAAATAAATCCAAGTGCACAAGATGAAAAATTCTTCAAACATAAAGCAAATTCAAGACAGGTGTAGCCCCCAAATCAGTAATTCTCAATAAGGAACAAATTTGTCTTCCAGGAAATGTGGCATGTCTATAAGTGTTTTTGAGAAGACACAGATGTTGCTAAATATCCTATAATACACACAACAGCCCCCACAGTACTTTAGTTAAGATAAATATCCCAGATAACCTGGAAAACATCTTACTACACAGTAATTTCCTCTCTGAAGAATATTTACTGAATCAACTCATGTTTGCTTAAAATAAACACAAGGTGTTTTATGTAACATAATATAATCTGACATTTACTTTCAAAACTACAAAATGAAATAATTTTTTTTAAAGATTTATTTGTTTATTATGCAGACAGTGTGCTGTTTGTATGTATCCCTGCAGGCCAGAAGAGGGCATCAGTTCTCATTACAGATGGTTGTGAGCCACGATATGGGTGCTGGGAATTGAACTCAGGACCTCTAGAAGAACAGCCAGTGTTCTTAACCTCTGAGCCATCTCTCCAGCCCCAAAATGAAATAATTTTTAAATCTCTAAGAAGCAAACACTTACTCTCAATGATTCTTGGAATGAGGAGGCTTGGTACTGAGCATATTTAGCAATTGTAGTATGAGATCTATTACTTTCACAATGCCATATTTTCTTGGTTCCAGTAGGGTCCCAGTTTTCATCAGCTGGTTGTAACAACTGTGTCCTCACTTCTACCATATGTTCATTGTTAGCTTCCACCAAAGTTTTCGTAGAGAAAAGTCCCAGGTCTTTATTATAAGTAATCCACAAATAAATAAAAGAAGTCAGCAAAAACAAAACAAAACCAAAGTGTATCCACGCCCCACCCCCATTTTTTTTTTTTTTTTTTTTTTAAAGAGAAAGCATTTTATAGCAAAATATCCACTTCCCCTAAAAACTGATCAGGTTGTCTATATACTTTGAAGGCCTGGGCATACCCAATGCTTATGTTATTCCAACTAAGAAAGAGTCAAGACTTTCTTGTACTGAATACTGTAGGGGCTAGCAAATACCAATGAGGCTATAGTATAGTATTTGATGAGTACACCAAATTTCAGTTACATTTTATATTCAAAATTTTCCTAGTAGTAAACATAAGCCACTATTATATAATTAGATAAAAAGAAAAGCTAAATTAAAAAACTACTCCTAAATTGCCAGCGACCAATACCATCACCATTATTCATTCCAATCTGGACTTCAAGTAAACATAGTCAAGATCTCCCCCCATCCATATTAGAATGAAAATACATGTACGTGTAAAGTGGTGGTGGGTGATAACAAAACACTTTACCAATGCTTTAAAAGGTTAAAAGACAGCATATATAGAATACAATTTTCTTTTTATTCAAAGCGTACCTAATTTAAGAGCTCCAGCAAGGCCACGTATTACTGTAACAGGGTTGTTTGGATTTGTACAAAATTGATGTAATGGAGGAAAGAAAGCATCACGTTTATTTTCCAACTGTAAATTAAAATTAAAATATGTGGTTAGATCTCAGGAAAACAGCTTTTAACAAATATTATGCCTCAGATTCACTGCCTATCAATCTAAATATTTTATTTCATGTGTTCATATTAGTTTTCTATTTTCTAGTATTTTTGCATTTTGATTTTAATTATGACTATATAGTAGATAACCACATATATTTTTGTGTAGTACATGTTGAACAAATTATGTAGCAGAAATTACATTTAAATTCCAAAACCAAAGTGTTTTAAATGTTATTAAATATTAAAAAAGGAAGAAAAACAAGGAACAGGAGTGGGTGGGTAAGGAGAATAGCTCATTGGCTGAGAGTTTGCTTAGCCTCCATAAGGCCTTCAGTACAGCATCCCTGAGAGCAAGAAAGCAAAGTATGGGCTGGGCTGTAGGTTCATGATAGAGTGTTTATCTGACATCAAGGGGGCTTCTAGGTTTTATCTTCAATACTGCCCCTATTGAAAAACCACAAAACTAAAAGAATTAGAAGATCCTATATAGAAGCTGAGAGTGGTGGCAGTCACCTTTAATCCCAGTACTCAGGAGGCAGAAGTAGGCATATGTCTGAGTTCCAGGTCAGCTAGAGTGACAGAATGAGTTCCTTTGACCAAAAATAAAATTGGTTTTGTTTGGAGATATGGCTCAGTGGTTATGAGCACTTATTGCTCTTACAGAGGAAGGACCAGATTTTGATTCCCAGCTCTGTGGCTCACCCGTAACTCCAGCTCCTGGAGACACCTCTACTCAAATGTACCTAATCTCCCATTCACATAACTAAAAATAAGAAAAAAGAATCTTAAAAAAGATTCTGGGGCTAAAGAGATGGTTCAGCGGTTAAGAGCACTGGCTGTTCTTCCAGAGGTTCTGTATTCAATTCTCAGCAACCACATGGTGGCTCACAACCATCTGTACTGAGATCTGGAACCCTCTTCTGGTCATGCAGACAGAGTACTGTATAATAAATAAATAGGTAGATAGACAGATAGACAGACAGACAGATAGATAAATAAATAAATCTTTTTAGGAGAAAAACATTCTGTATGATTTCATACGTTCTTGACGTAACATTATTCCTGAATACAGGTAAATAAATTATCAGGCAAGATGGGAAGTTGCTAAAGGGTAGAGTATGCAACTCAATGGTAGACTACTTAAAGAGCCTAGGAGTCATCCCTAGCAGGAGAAAATCAAGCAACAAATGAAACAATTATTGAGGGAAGAGACAGAGCTTGTTGGTAAAATTAGTAAAATTAGCATTAGTATATGCAAAACACTAAGTTTAACACTAGCACCATCACCCAAGTTAATTGACTGATCAATTATCCTGTCATGTGGATTAACCTTGAGGGCATAATTTAAAAAAAAAAAAGCAAAAAAAAAGCTAGTCATAGAAAGTAATTGTGGTTCCATTATATAAAGTAGTGAAATTCATGAAAACAGAATTGTGATTGTCAGATCTTAAGGGGATGGGGAAAAGAGATGTTCATGGGTAGACACTCTGGCAGATAAGCTCTCAAGATAAGTTGTACAGCAACATGAGTATGTTTAATACTACTTAATTATATACTCAGAAAGGGTTGAGATGGTGAATTTTGTCATATGCTTAAAAACTCAGAGTGAAGAAATCAAAATTTCTCAAACAAAATTCAAGAATCATTTTCAAAGCTGTAAGACCATCCTGCTGTGAGATGTAGTTCTGCATGCTGTGAATATGTTGCTCTGATTGGTTGATAAGTAAAATGCAGGCAGGAAGTATAGGCAGGATAAGCAGACAAGGAGAATTCTGCGAAGAGGAAGACAGAGTCAGGAGTTACCAGCTAGACACAGGGGAAGCAAAATGACAAGGCAGAACTGAGAAAAGGTACCAAGCCATGTGGCTAAACATAGATAAAAATTATGGTTTAATTTAAGTGTAAGAGCTAGTCAGTAATAAGCCTGAGCTAATGGCTAAACAGTTATAAATAATATAAGCTGAATGATTATTTTATAAGCGGGCCATGAGACTGTGGGAGCCTGGCAGGACCAGAAAAACCTTCTGACTACACTATCCAAACTATATCACCATAACTTTATATGTATTTAATTTTTTTTCTTTCACTTGGGAAGGTAGAAGGAAGAAGTTAATACAGTAGTAGCAGGATTTATTTGTGAAAAACACAATTAAGAATTGCTTTTATTCAACTTTTAACTTGTTATCAGATGCTTTAATTCCCATGAAATAAAACTGATAGTCTTAAATATGTTAATAGCTTACAAAGATTTTTGGTGACATGCATCCACCTATTATCATATTCTTTCTTATTTTTAATCTAGGTATGCCAGCTTTAAAATCAATTTTTATTTCATGTATATGAGTGTTTTGCCTGTGTGTATGTATGCCATGTGTGTGCCCGGTACCCATGGAGGCCAGAAGAGTCCATCAGATCTCCTGCAAATAGAGTTAAGGATGGTTGAGACATCATGTGGCTCCAGGTAACTGGACCTGGATCTTCTACAACAGTAACAAGTGCTCTTGGCTGCTGAGCCATCTCTCCAGCTCCAATGACCACATTTTTAAAATACTTTTTTTTTTCTTTTCTTTCTTTGAAGGTATTTATTATATGTATGAAACAGAATGAATGCTAAGGCTCACTACAATTGGTAGATTGTTCTACCACTTATTCTAATACAGCCTATAATCACAGAGGAACTATGGGTATAGTAGCAAAGTTGTAGAGAACTTGCCCTGAGTTTACTCTCCAGCACAGGAAACAACAAACAAAACAAAGCAAAAACACAATCTCCTAATATAATCAAATTAATAGCTGAGAAGGTATTTGTAAAATAATCATAAAATCTTTTTCAATACATCTTATTTTGTTGCCAAATAGTCACACTGCTGCTGATAACTGTAATATTTGCTAAAGGGTATCCATGTTGACCTAAAAGATTTTTACAAAAGACAAATAGAAGTAAACATTGATTTGGTTGATATCTAGTCAGTCAATCCGGACTCACATAAATACTAGGTGTAGGTGGATTCAACTTGTCCTTTGGCAAGGGAGGGTATGGAGAAGATGGTGGTCTTGGAGGCGGACATTTATCCAACAAAATGCTACTGTTAGACAGGCCATTTTTACCTAGATTCCTTTAAAAGTAACAAGAAAGAGAAAAAAAAAATCAGCTTTACATTTACATAGAAGGCAAAAAATTCTAAATTAAATTCTAATTAAATGAACAGGCATTTTCAAAACTCCAAGAATTTTGGATCCAGCTGGAACAAGAAAAAATATTTCTGCAAATACTTATTTTGATTCCTGTGTCTTGCACTGAAGAAAACTAAAAGCACAACATGTGGAGCATAGAAAACATTTCCTATTTTGTTTGTGATTTCTTTATCTGAAGAACAATATGAGTTGTAATATTCTTTCTATCATCACAACCTTTCCCATTCATAGTTAATACATTAGCTCAACCAAGAAAAAGTGCAAATACATCACACTAGTAGTTTTTTACTGTGCTCAAAAATTATCTTCCTGTTAACAGCAAGTCTGAAACAGACAGAAATTTCTCTGAAACAGATGATACACAGTCAACTATATAAGAGACTATAAACATTTTCTAAAGTACATTTATCAATCTTAATGCTGTAGACAGATATCAGATATTCATGTTATCTTCTGAACAGTTTTAGAACACCTCAAGCCAGATATAATGAATAATAATGCAAAGTAGACAGAAAGGAAAAAAAGTTATGAAATAAGATGGCAACGGAGAGGATTTTAAAAAATATGTCATTTTAAATAGTTCTTTCCCCCATTTGGAAACAGCCACATTTAGTAGAGAAATGATGGTAAAGTGTTTTGTGAGTGAACCACCTATTCTTCAAATCTTCTCTTAAAAAGCTCCTAAACCATAGATCCTAGGTCTTTTAATGCTATGTCTGTGTGACTTTCTCCTCTGAGTTCTGGGAGCCTTAACCAAACACCCCATTACTTACAATCAAGACTTTTTTTTCTCTAAGCTTCAGAAGATTGATTTCAAACTTAAAGAAGTGATTTCCTACCTCATCATTAACAAATTTGTGCGTAGACTGGATGAAATATCCCAAGCCTACCCCAGAGCTTTATAAGCATTTTGGTGCATCTAGCTACTTATAACAATCCAGTATCCGTAATGAGGCAAAATTGCCTTTATAAATTAAGTTTAATATGAAACTGTTAGAATGTACTCAAGTGAATGTCCTAAAGTCCCCATCTGCATCAAAAAATGAGATGGAAGAGTATCATCCTTTAACACATTAAGAAATACAATCAACTAGGTACCCCATAGCATAAAGTTTTATTAACAAAAACTCCTCTTTCACATGGCTCATAACTTGTGGGCCATAAACATAAAATAGCTCCAGAAAATTCCCTTTTAAAATGACACCTCAGTTTCTCCCTATTTTTATTTTGCTGTTGCTGTTAAGCAAATGTCCTGAGTAGATAAGACCCTGCTTTAGCAGAGTAGAAGCAGAACTAGGAAAGGAGGACAGAGATCATCAGATGAGCCA